>NC_068567.1:40416233-40722909 GCF_025698545.1 Gossypium raimondii | reverse complement strand
GAACAGAGGTATCGATATTTGGGTTTTAAAAATAATACCTCTATAATTTTTGAAAGTGCAGGATACAATTTTGTAAATTTGTATCGATATTTTATCGCGAGTATCGATACTCGGAGGAAAATTATTGATATTTTTTCAGTGGTACTGATATTTCCCGAAAGTTGGGTTTTTAAGTCAAGAAACAGTAAGCTAATTTGGTATCAATTTTTCAAGCGATATCAATACCACTTGAGAGAATTATCAATATCACTCTTGCAGTATCGATACCTACATAACAGTTTTGGAAAATTTTGCTAAATAGTCCTAATGCATGCTTAGTACTTATTTTATGATTAATCAATGAATTTTTAACATAATTCAACCTCCTAAGATCATGTATGACTTACGTTTCATGTGAACAATATTATATTATATTAAATAAAGAAAAAAGATGCATGCATAACAATGTGAGGGCTTGTGATGAATACGAAGTGAGATGGTGGTGTAGCATCCTAGTATTCGGGCTTGACAACCAGCCCGGTATAAGGTGTTACACAGAGCTTCTTCCTCTCTTTTTTTCCTATCAGGACTGCCATAAACAAACACTATAAAAGAATCAGGAGAATTAGATCTACTATGAACCCAGACACAAATGAATTGGGGATGAGTACGTATTACTTCTAATGAAACTGAATCCTCCATCCAACCCAAATACCACCAAAGAAACCCATAGCCTCCACCCTGTGAGAATATTGAAAACCTAAACTAGCGATAATTTATCTATTTTACCTCCACTATCCCTTGTCTCAAGAAGACTAGCAATATCAGGCTTATATTCTTTATTGTATTCGCAGACAATCCTGGGAAATTTGATGTTGGCACACCCTTGAAAATTCCAAGAAAAAATAGACAAGTCCATAAAAATAAAAATTAAAAGTAGGGAGCATACTTATTGTTTAGAGGACTCGGCCTCCTCCAAATGCTTTTCATTAGAAATTGAGGAAGTGTTCCTCCTCACTACTCAATTGGGCTTTAATTAAATCAACCACAGATTTCAAAGAATCATATAATGACACACGAGTGTTACCAGTAAGTTTAAATTGATCCCCTCGATCTTTAAGGTTCGGTTGAGTTTTCGATTGATACAAACTGATCCATCTTTGATTATTTTGTTTTTAGGACCAGCTCTACCACTTCCTCCATAAGATTTAATAGTTCCACTTGAAACATCATCTTTACTGGGCTCAAAATTTTCTTTGAATGTCATAGTTGAATGCTTCGCTAGATCTAGAACCGAGCCATTTAAAGTGACCATTGTTCCACCATCTTCTTCAAATGTTGGATTAAAATGTGTAGTGGTTAACGTCTGAATAGAGGGACATTTTGAATTAATGCGAGAACCTTCTGCCACATCTCCTTTCGGTGAATTTATGTTGTTTGTGCTAGAAGTCGAAGCAAAATCCTTGCTAGAAATCGACACGTGCCAAGCTCTTACAACAGAAATAAAATTAGAGAAATTTGGGTTTAAAAAATCCATACCTTTATGTGCTGAACCTCCATGGTCTGGTCCAAATTCATTCATGGGCACTTCCCAATAGCCTTGCTTGATGGTCCACCTTGCGAGCAGCCTAATCTAATTTCTATTCCAACAGACACCCCAAGCATAGCGGTAGGCCCATTTTTATTTTCCAAGCCCAAAATTGTCAAACAGTCAACTTTAGCTTTCAATGCCGATTTATTCTTATAATTTTCCTGAACCCTAGCACCCTTCTCTTTATTATTCAAGGTTTCCTTAGTAATAAACCTTTTCCTCAAAAAGTTCTCAACAAACCCTCCTATAATCTCTTCAAAATCTCCTTCCCTATTTAAAGCTGCAAATCTTGAATTCAGCCTTGTATTGCTTGAAATCCTATCCTTGTTAACCTGAAAATCCATTTGATTATGCCCAGATTTCCGTTCTACCAACATCCAAGGCCTAAACTTACTCCCGACGCTCCTTTGGTCTGATTCTCAATCTCACTTGAGTCGATCGTCGTTTGCTTATCTTCTTTTCCTTGGTTAAGATTCATCACCACCGATGAATACGTTTCTTTTGTGTGTCTATACTTACCGCATGAAAATCAGATAGTGGGTAATGATTCAAACTCTACTTTTTGGATTTTTCCGTTCACTAAAACCTACGAGACAAGCGGCCTTTCAAGGTGGATGTATATAACCATCCTGGAAAAATGTCCTCTGGTCTTCATGTCGGTTTGAAAATCTAGTTTTGCTAAGTTACTGATCATGCTGCCGATTGCCTCCAAAATTGCTCTCTTGTGCATGTATCATGGAAGGCCCGATAGGCTAATCCAAGCCATTACCACTGACGGATATGGCTACATTGGGCTAAAGTCGTTGGTCCAAGGTTCGACGGTTAGATATTGACTGTAAATAATCCACGATCTCTGAGATAGAACTCTATCATAATCACCGGTACTATGAAACTTAGCCAGAAAATACCCATTCTCTATATCCATGAGATTAAAGAGTTTGGTCTCCAAAGACCGCTAATTCTATTATGAAGGGCTGCATAACTAATGCTTCAACCTAGCAGTTTCAACACTACCGTCTTCTCCATTTCTTTAAAGAGGATATCTTTAACACGATCTGAGAAATTGATTGTTGGGATCCCATTAATAGTGGATTTAACCATGTTGCCTTCGAGTAACACAAACTCTTCATCTGTTTCAGCCTTAGCGATGTTTTCCCTCATACCCGAACCAACTAATCCTTCCCCTAGAAGCTTATCCTTCCAAGATAAAGTCGGTGTTGGTTCAAGATCCGCAACCATATCAACACTCTCTTCATTGTTCCCTTCCTTAAACCTAACTTTCTTAGTGATACGATCCTCGAATGATCTGGATACCTCACCACCATTGCAACTTACAGACATTTCGAAGCAGTACAATAGATACAGAAATAAAGTTTTTATCAAATTGTAGGCGTACTACAATGTCCATAATAACTCATATTAAGCCATATGTATTGAAAAAAAAAAAGAAACGATAGACATGAAAATGAAAAATTATTTATTTAATTTATTCTTTATAATATATATGGTAAAACATTCAACTGTTGACATGCCCCTCAGAAAATGGCAGAGCTCTATCAACTTACAGGACTCAGGGTGGGTTTGGATGGGTGATTGGGTGCGATGCGGTGTGTTTAGTTTACTTTTTGTCTCACGCTACAGTATCGCTACAGTATCTAATCTCACCGTCACCGCTATTTTTACACTAACCGCAAGTAAACGCACCGCCCATCCAAACTCACCCTCAATCTCATTCATTTCGGATTATTAATATATTAGTTTTTTCTTTAATTTTATTTATTTATTTGTAATTTCTTACCCATATTAAATAAAATTTTCAATCTCTAAAACGGTATCATTCGCGAATTAAAATTTTCACACTGTCATATCATATCATCATAGTTTTTTTTATTCAGAAAACAAATAATCTGATTTGAAATTTAAAGGTTGGGACAAAATTAAGAGCCAAGTTGCAAAAAGTATAAATGATGGGGCATTTTATCATCATACTTTTATTTAATAAAAGGGTGAGATAGAGAAAATGATTGTATATATTAAAATATAAATTCAAATTTATAGAATGATTTATTAAATGAAAAGATTTCATTTCTATACAATTGAAGATATATCTAAGCGTTGGATACAGAAGAAGAAAAATAATAGTGATTAAGTATCCAGTTAATAATTAATAATTGAAGACATCTAACCCTAAGCATATATAATCAATGACTTAATGGACGTCAGTAAACATCATTTAATAGCTTCAATTAAAGAACCTTATAATGCGACATTCTCCGAAAGAAAACTTTTAGGACTCCGTATAACAAAATTTAAAAATTTCGATATTATATTATCAATTAATAATAATTTAAAATATTAAATTGATAATTCAAAATCGGATAAACTACACCATTAGTTATTAAATTATGGGTAAGTTTTTGTTTTGGTCATTTAATTAAAAAAGGTTACAACTTGATCACTAAGCTATTCAAAAGTTTTTATTTAAGTCATTGGGTAAACTACAACAAGCTTTTAGTGATGATTCGACGATCAATATGATAGACCAATACTTATCAACGAATAGAAGAACATATCTTAAATCCAAGTTGATTTGACGGTCAGTATAAGAGATCAAAGAAAAACTAATTGAATTTTAATTTACAGATTCGTGACATCCAAAGTTGTTTTATAAAGAAAAGAGAACTTTCAAGGTGTAAGTAGTGCGATCAAAGAAAGCCATATAGCATCAATTTAAACAATCTAATGACTTAAATAAAAAGTTTGGAATAATTCAATTACTAAATTATAACTTCTTTTTTAACTGACTTAATTTAATCATTAGTTTACTCTTAAAAATATAATGGCTACGAGGGTAATTAGACTGCTACACTTATGTATCTATTAAAACTTCATTTTCCAAAATTTCGTAAATATAAAGTGTGGGCTTGATGAGTCTCCCCCTACATAACTTTCTCGAACTTAATTTAAGTTTAAATTGTGATCACCGTCTGAATTTATTTTGATTTTTAATTTAATTATATTTTCTAATGAATTTATTTTATTTAAAAATCTTTAGACGTTTTTAAAACAAATAATAAGTTAAATGAAACATCTGTACGAACAATCATAGGATGAAAAAGATAAATGGAATTTTTGCAAAGAAAGGAATAATGTGACCTTCCGAAGCACTTACTTTCAAAAATCTCCAGCTTAAAAACCGGCATTATCATGTGCTTCTTACCTGTCCCTTCCCTGTTCTCCTCTATATATTAATGTCTCACTCAAATGCCTTGCTTCTCTCTCTTTGTCTCTATATTTTTTCATTCCTTCTATCTGAATATTCTTTTCCTTTTTCCTCTTTGTTTCACATCTGAAAATGGGGAATTGCTTCACAAGTAACAAAATTCTAGCAGAAAACGACGACCTACAAGGCTGCAGCTGCAACCAACCTAATCAACTCATCAAGGATATGGGAGATGTTACAGTTTCCAAATCGGAAGGGGCTGCTGATGGAGTTAAGACCAACAACAACAACATGGAGAAGAAAACGAATAAGAAGAAGAAGAAGGTGGTGAGATTCAACTTAAATGAAGAAAACAGTGGTGATGATAGATCAGGGAAACAAGGTGAATCCAAAAATGGGGTGGTGAGAATAAGACTTGTGGTGACACAGGAAGAGTTGAAGCAAATTCTGAGTTCCAAGAAAGATTTGAGGCAGTCTTCAATGGAGCAATTGATAAAAGCTGTGAAACTGAGAGGTGTTAGGGTTTCTGAAGATGGAAGAACAAGTGATGGAGCTTGGAGACCGGCATTGGAGAGTATTCCAGAGGAACACTAACAAAAAAAAAAACACTGTTTCTTTCTTAACTTGCTATAGTTTTTTGTCCTGATTGTTAACTGATCTCTCTTATTGTAAAGAAACAAACCCTTTGATTGTATATCTTGTGTGACTGCAGTTTCAATGTCTTTTGGTTCTTGGTTTTTTAGTCATTGATGAAGTCGGACAAGATCTTATCCTGTATCCATACTTGTATTAATGAAAATCTCTGTCGTGTTTGCAAAACACATCCAAATCCAAGTAGATATCAATCAACTATAAAATTATGTCTTTTATTGTTACAAAACATCTACTCCAACAAGCACAACTTTAGTGAAAAATCCCAGCCTTTTAAAACTTGAAATTTCTTCACTTCAGATGTTTTAAGGTTTATTATTAAATCTTGCAAACGCGATGGTACAGAAAAGGCAAATGAAATTTCCATTAAATTCACAGCGAAATTTAAGTAATCACTTTTCCTTGCTTTTGATTTTGTAAGGTTTAATTGTACGACTTTAAAAATACGTTGAATTACTTAAAGACTATAAAAATGGTTTACGTCAATTAAGCAGGTGAAACTCCTAAGATTAAGGATAATAATATTATTGGAATAAGAGCTGTTAAGCAGCAAAAGGAAAGGAAAAAGAAAAAGAAAAGTCAACAGTTTCGAAGTTTTCTTTTTTCACAAAGGAATTTAAATTATACACTAATCACGAGCAACAGTTGTGAAGTTTAAAATGCTCCAATGCACATATGTTGAAGAAAATTTCTGAGAAACGGGACATAATTTTCTTAAAAGCTTTTGGTGAATTGACTGATCACATCACCATCACCAAATTTATAGCATAAAATTCTTATTTGTGACAAATTAGCCACGTCTCCGTGATTGGATGTCAAATTAAGAAAAGTAAATGTTTTATGAGTGACGTAAAGAGTGTTTGTGTTGCGGTTCTGGTAGCATGAGTTTTATTATGGTGGAACCAGAGTTTGCTGCGGCATAATTCTTCAATTATTTGATTAGAAATTTGATTTTCACTTGTACTTTTATGATCAACTATTTATCACTTCCAAAAATATCTGTAACGAAAGGATGTTTGGATTAAAAAAGAGTTTGTTGCGTTTTATCATTTGATAATGCAATGCTTTGTGGTTTTCCAATGACGAGGAGTGAACTGTGAGACAAGGGTGCGACACTAGAGTTTGTTTACAGTTACGACTTAGATTGTAGGTTGGAGGGGGTCAAGAGGTTGGTTTTATGGTTCAACTTGTTCGTTTGTGTTTGATAATTAAGGGAAGGTGTTAGTTTTGATTTATAAATTTTTGTGTTTAATAACATTTATGATCAATTTTCCATATTGTTTATGTTGAGAAACAAAAGAAATATGTTAGAAAATGTTATCAAACTCAGAAACACTTTGTTAAAATTAAGTTTACTTGTGTATTATTTTCATGTTAAAAATGTTGTAGACTCATTTCTGGCTATTTTGACATTTTTTCATATAGAGCGGACACATCCTCTCTATTCCCATGGAAGTCAGTAACTAAATGAAGTTTTGAGAAAAGGGGTGATGGATTGAACCTCCTCTCCAGCTATTTATTTTCAAACATTTAATGCTTCCAACAATTATTTTAACCTCCAACAAAACTATAAATAGAGTATCATGGCATTTCAATGAAGACAAAAGACAAATTTCAAAAATCAAAGACCTTATCTTATATTTTACGATTTATTCTTTTATTCTTCTCATATTCACACTTTGAATATAAATACTTACTGGGTTTTGTTTCGTTTCTTTAATCAAATGTTTATTTGAAATCAAGAGCTTAAACTTGCAAATGCTTATCTTAGAGAGACTCATCATTAATTTCAATCGTTTATTCTTATTTGTGAAATCTTTCTTAAGATTTTCCAAGATCTTAAAAGAAAACTAGTAGTTCTATCTTAGCCTTCAAACGATAGGAGATTATAAATGTTATACCTTCTACTTGAAATATATCAATCTTAAATGAGAGATTGATCAAATTTTTAATGAGATAAATTAAAGTAGTGGAGGTAGACAATTGAGGTTGAACCACAATAAATTTCTGTGCCTATTTATTTTCTATCTCATATAAACACCAATCCATCCTCTTGGTAATTTTTAAATAAGAATTGGTATCAAAACTTTGACTCTAAAGGTAACACCCCAATGCCCGATTTGATCATTGGATCCGTGTAACACCCTATATGTAACACCCCTAATCTATCTTCGTCGCTAGAATAGGGTCACAGTATATTACAACAAATAACATATCCGATAATACTTAAACACAGATCAAAAATCAATTTAAATATCATAAATCAATGTCCAATCAATAATCATAGCATTCATACAAAAATGACCTTAATTCGAGTCTATGGGACCTTAGAAACAGTTTGGAAACAAACAGGGACTAATCTGAAACAAAATAGAAAAATATGGAAAAAATTGAAAATAGGGGTCACACGGCCATGTGACAAAGGCCAACCCGTGTGGCTCAAAGACATGGTCATGTGGCTACCCTGTATGCCTACGTGTCCAGGCTGTGTAACTGACTGTAACCGTGTGAAAAATCCTGCACTTAAAATTAAAATGACACACGACCATGTGGTATGCCCGTGTGTGGCACACGGCCGTGTGACAGCCCATGCCCCAGGCCATGTGCTACCAAAATGACCCCTAATGCAAGCCAATTCATCAACCAATTCTTAGGCACCAAGCCAACCCATTTCCAACCACTTTTACATGTTTAAAACACATTCAAACAAGCTTAAAGCATGCAAAAATCATTCAACCTATGTGCCTAACCAATGTACCCTCATTGGTACCACAATTCAAACATCTAAAATCCAATTCACATACATCATTTACTAAATCACAAAACATGTATCCAAGCATCTCAAGAACATGAAACATACAACTTATACCTTATTGATTATACCAATCCTAAAAGTACCTATTTGGTAGTATCTTAAACATTTTTATAAGACATATAACATATTGTCAATAATAGTTATATAGACATACCATTTCCATTATACACCACAATCAACCAAATACTAGTTGAGATTCACACCAAATAACACATCTCATACTTCAATTAACACAAAACATATCTATAATACTTATAACATATATACCAAAAACCTTATTTACATGCCACTTCTAACCGGATCAAAATAAACAACTAGTTACCAAATAAGTTGTCAGGTAGTGTGATCTCCAAAAGTAATCCAATCGACAGCTCGAATCCGATGATCTACAAGGAAGAAAAATAACACGAGGTAAGCTTACGTAAAGCTTAGTAAGTTCATGATAAACTTTAACTTTAACTTACTATAAATGATGAAACTTTAAACATATTACAAGATAATTCAATATCATGATCATGAGTTCATTAGTTATCTATACACATCACAAGTCTCACAAGATTAGTGAGTTCATATGTAAAACATATTACTTTATCATGATATCAAACTTATACATGAAAAGCACATTTGGCATATAAACCAACCATCACATATTCATTTAACACTCACATTTCCTTTCAAATATCTATATTCAATGTCCCAATTCATACATATATTTTCACATACCAATTCACATAACCATTTCATGTAATTATTCCATATAATCATCTCGTATAATCGTTTCATCTAAACATTTCATTTTACCATTTCATTTACATATATAACACATAATCATTTTGTATATCATATTTCGTTTCAATAATTTATATAAATTTCTCCATTCAATGCTTAATTCCGTATATATGTTTCGTATATTCTGTTTCATTTTATACATTTAACACCCGATGAACCAAATGAAATAACGTCAACTACGTGGGATCCATACTCACACAAAGTGTGCTTGTATTTGTAATTGTAACTGCTCTCACGAGCCATATCTATAAATGCTCACACGAGCTGTGAAATGGGCCTACTCACACGAGCTATGGGTCGGGATGTTAGTCTATATAATGCTGCTCACACGAGCTGTGGAGAAGCAGTAACAAATGCAGGACCTCAGCCATCGGTATGACATCCAAGACTAGCACCCAAAATTGTAATAACCCCTAATGACATGTCATTTATATCCTAAGTATTCACGAGGTTCATACGGGTCACATACCATGTCTATTTCAATTAACTTTCCTCACATTATATCATTACGAGCACACATCCATATAGTTCTTATTTATCCAACATAACATCATCGATTTAGCTAATTATGCAATTTAGTTCAATTTACTAATTGTCATATATCAATCAATTTAATTCATTCATAACATAAATAATAATTAACATATCATATAATTATTTAAGCATATCTTTGTCACACCAATTCAATTATATACTTTCTCCATGTCTAATCATGACCCTCAATTATAATTTTATTTCAATTTGATTCAATTCCACAATTTAATATTTATTATGCAAGCAAATTTAAATACAACATACTTAGATATTTAATAATTCACAAAAAAACAATTAAATCAATTCATTTATTTTATACGAACTTACCTAAACCGATTCTGCAGCAAACACGACTTCGAGACTAATCAACAATTTTTTCTTTTTCGCGTTTGTCTATCGATTGACCCTATAATAATTCAACTCAATTATCCGATTCAAATACTTTTAAATACTAAAATTCACATAATTAACCTGTTAATAAACATTTATGCTTTTACCCTAAACTTTTAACTTATACTCAATTTAGTCCCTAAACTCGAAACTTAAACAATTAACACAATTAAAATCAAACTAAGCTAGCCGAATGTTCCAAGGCTCTCATACAGCCCATGTTTATCAAAATTTCACATAAATTCATGATAACTTTACTATTTTAGCAATTTAGTCCTTAAACTTTAAAATTAACCAAAATTATTTTAGAAAACAGTCCTATTTAACTATCAACTTATAAATCTATCATCAAACTTCAAAAACATTATAAATTCAGCAATGGTAACTTTAGAAATCTTTAACAGTTTTGAAAATAAAGGTACAAGTTAACTACATTAAGCTGCAACGATCTCAAAAACATAAAATTTACAAAAAATGGACTAAAAAAACATACTATGCAAGGAGATTAAACTTTGGCCGAACTTCTCTCATGAAACCATGGTGTTTCAGTTTGAAAATAATAAAAGGAAGAAGATGACACTATTTGTTTCTTTTATTTTAGCCTTTTATTATAATTATTAACATAATACTTTTAATTTAAACATAATTTAAACATATAAAATACATATTTCGACCCATTAATCGGTCAATAAGATTAATTAGGGTCAATATACCACATAAGGCCTTCAATTCATACTTTTATATTCATTTCACACAATTAAACCTATAGCGATTAACTTTTGTAGTATTTACGGTTTAGTTCTTTTCTTTAATTAACTATCTAAACGCCAAAATTTATGACCAAATTTTGTACACTTATATAATCAATTAAGTAAATATTTTTATCGTAAATATTTAATAAAAATATTTACTGGCTTGGTTTATAGAAATGAGGTCCTGATGCCTCATTTCCTAAAACCACTTGACTTTAGAGACAAACCACTTGTATGTAAATATTCATTTAGTCACCAAAAATTATCAAAACAAAATTCAATATAATATAATATTAGACTCGTAAATATTAAATAATAATATTTACGGATTCACTCATTAGATTTGTGATCTCGAAATCACTATTTTCGACACCACTGAAAAACGAGTTGTTACACTATGCCCGACCCGGTTTACCAAACCCAGATATAGGTTGTCACCATACTTAAATACTTAACAAAAATTTTACAACTGACAAAAACCATACTTCTTATTTATTTATTTATTTTCTTTTCTAAGTCAAAATATTTTAAAGGAGTTGTTTATTAAAGTACAACAAATTCTCGAGAGTAGTATAAGACATTACAACTTAAAACTTTGTTAAAACCAACTTAATCATGGTGTAGAGTACTATTCACCATATTACAACGAATGTCCCTCTGTATGCATAATAACGCTCTACGAACCTCCACCTTGGCGCATTCTGGCTTGGTCTCTCTTGGCGCACTGGTTCAATTCCAAGAACCTGCGTTATAAATAGATGTCTCTAAGTTCAAGAAACTTAGTAAGTCTCAACCAATATTTCCTTTAAACTATATTGTTGAATTGTTCGACTTAAGAATTTTGGACTTCCTTTCAGACTTTGGTGGATACTTTTCTGATTCCTTGCATATAACTATATACCAACCTCTACACTTGACCCCCTTATACACATTCCACTCGATTGGTGGATCACAGACTTTACACCATATTGCAGATCATATTTCACAATCTCTTTGAAGATAGAAGTTGGATACATTTATCAGAATGATATACATACGGATTCTTAGACTGGCTTTGGCGACTGTCAGAAGGTTAGTCAATACGTATCATTAAGTCGATACAGACAACGAACTTATTCCGATGAATGCAATATTTTAGAACATCCAATACAATCCCAGATGACTTCTATAAAACGTGAGAACTCTCAGGTTTGGCGGACACTTACACTACCCATAATTCCAAATATGCCAAGTTCCCTGTCATGGCGGGTTATTATGGCGGATTCATCAGTCGGGTACACTGCCGAGAACTTTTTCAGAATATGCCTTAAAGGCATACCCAGATCTCATCACCAAGGCAGATTGACAACTTGCCACTTAGACATTACAAAATACGCCACACAGGCTTTCTGGATGACTTGCCACAAAGGGTTTTTAGATAATTTCGCCACTAAAGCTTTCCATGTAACACCCTATACCTCGCCAAACCTGAATATCAGGATGCCACACCACCTTCTCATGTCAAACGCAATAAGTAAATGCTCATTCTAAAAGAATCGTTTTCATATTATCAATTGTATGTGTTTTAAGTCAATCATACTATTTAATTATCATCGTTACATGGTAAACATACATCAAATAGTCTTGTAATAATAATTAAACATGCATAAGTCCATTTAGCAAAATCTCAGAACAGACCACATAGGTATCAATACTGGTAGAGTGGTATTGATAATTCTCTCAAGTGTTATCTATACCGCTTGGAAAATCGATACCAAATTAGCTTACTTTTCTCGTCTTAAAAACCCAACTTTCGAAAAATATTGGTACCACTAAAAAAGTATTGATAATTTTACCCCGAGTATCGATACTCGTGGCAAAATATTGAGATACCAACTATCAAAATTGACTTCTTACACTTCAAAAGTTGCAGAGGTATCATTTTTAAAACCCGAATATCGATACATCTATTCCAAACCTTAAAAACACAACATATATCATCACATAGATCATACCAGACTAGCTCAAAACATCATGCATTAAATACCACATAAATTTAGCACATAAATGTCTCAAATATCAATCTTGACATCATATTAGAACTCCACAATTTCCAAGTATAATAGGCATGCAAACAACGAAAAAAATTCATATGAAAGCCAACATAACGTCTACCGCATTACCTTTTATTCCCAAAACAAAAATAATCAAATAACACCTACTAATAGCAACTAAAGTTTCTAGCTTAGACCACCCCTCAAGACCACACTGCTTACATCGACACTACTTATCTGCAATGGTTTTAAGAAAGGAGTGGGTGAGCTTAACCAACTCAGTGAATGCTCAAAAATAACCACAATGTACACACAATATCAAAGGTTAATCAATAGCATACTACAACATGCTCACAACCATATTCTAGTCAAGTTGAAATATCTTATTCACGTTTCATTAAATCATAAAACTAACATATACTCCTACATGAAATTACACTCAACTCGCTTATATATAATTCATATAACAATAATTCATCAAGACTAAACAGCGTATACATGTTTTAATAACCCACAAGCCTAGTTGATATATTCACATCATTCACAAGTTAAATCGAAATGATCCAAACCACAGTTACATACACAATTTACTATAAGAACATAATAACATTTTCATGAAACTTAAGTCGACTCATTTAGCATATTATTCGCATGTTTTTGCATCCATCTCACATTGTATTAGTACAACATATAAGATCACATTGAAATGATAATTTGCATAGTAGCCACATACTCATTTAGGCATACATCACATTACACATATATACATTTTAAAGATGATTTGGCATTTGAGGCTATGAAACATAAAAGTGGGCTCTATCACCACACATCGGATACACGGATCTCCAACACACCAAATGACTCATAGAGTTGAACATATCCCAAAAGTGAAGCATAAAGCTAACACTCTCCAACACACCAAATGACTCATAGAGTCGAACATATCCCAAAAGTAAAGTATAAAGCTAACACTCTCCAACACACCAAACATTTCTCGTTGAATTAAGCTTAACTCACATTCCCTTATCTCTCCAACATGTCCCAGGGCCTCAACGCCCAAATCATAGAACACATATAGATGAGTACTCACAATCCTATGGCATGCCAACTATATCCAACGGTCTCATAAGGCCACAAGCCCAAAATATCCACAATTACACAATTTTAATTACTGGTTTAATGCACATCATCTCTGTTCATATTCATCAATTCACATCATAAACTTGTACACAATACATGCTTATCAAATTCACATTTAATTGCACTTAAAGTGCCACAATTATGCTCATTGAGCCGTCACGTATCCAACCACATATGAGTGCATTAAAATTAGTTTATCACATACATAACCTGTTACATTAGCATCACATTTCATAATTCAACACATACGTACTTACCAGTTTTTGCACACTTTCACTGCATATTTATATTGTTAACACAACATCTTCACTATTATTCAGCATATTTAACATGCCCACAATATAATACAATTCACAATAGTCATCACACATGTCTCATATCACAATATCGCATCATAATAATCAATCCAAAAATATTATCATAATCACATAATTTACCAAAAATAAAACAAGAGAAATAGAAAGCTTACACTCAGAACTTAAGATAGGGGCTTAGGATATTCCTAAGCTCCCAATTAACACTATGAATTGTGCCTGCTAACAGCGATTCCAAACACTCACCAATGACACTTGCGTCGAAAAGTCAAAAGCTTAAACTAGCTTTTCCTTGCCTTTCGCCTTGCTCGAAGAAGGTTTTAACGAATTTGAAGCTTCAGCACAATAATTTACACAACAATACATTCAAAAATTAGCTAAGGACTCTCCACAAGCAATAAAAGAACATAAGCCTAAGCTATGTTTTCATGTAGCCGAAACCTTTAACATAACCAACTTGAAATCCAAACATCTCAGTCTATACTTAATCTTTTCGCCTAAACGAGTTTCATTCATCTAATTATTCGTCAATGACTAATTTTCAACCTTTAAACTACACAAAACTACTCAATTCATGGTATCGACTTTTTCGACATGTTCATGGCAATTTTAACGAAAATTTATTAAAACTTAAGAAATCTTTAACGAAACTTCAAAATAAGTTTAGAAACCTTCTAATCATGTCAAAACTAATTGAAAGACACTTTGAAACCACATTTTTACTTAAAATCCCGAAATCCACCATTAACAACTCAGTTTTTGGCTTTTATTTAAAACATGTGATTTAATGGTTAAAAATTCAGTTTAAAGGATCAAATAGCATCTAAAACTAACATAGAATCGAATCATTACCTTAGTTGACAAAAAAACCAAGCGTTTGAATGAAAACTCGAAAAACCCGAAAGCTTCACAATGGAGAAAACTATGGTGTTTTTGGGTGGTTTTCTTAACTTCTATGGAGGTTTATGACTAGGAGGATGAAGGAAATCAAGAGAATTAAGGTTTGCAAACAAAAAGTGAAAAAGAGGAGCTTGAGAAGTGAGGAACGACACAACCAAAAAGATAGAGAAAACTAATGTGGGTTTTGTGAATATAAAAGGTGGGAAATAGGATGAAAATTAAAATTTGGTTTAATTACCTCTTAAAAAATCTATGTTTTGACTCTTTTACAAATCAGTCCAATTTTCAAAATTGAAGGTCTTTAAAACTCATTTTCAAAATTTGATTTAATTTTCTAGAAACCATAATAAAAAAACATTATTGATATATCATGTTACAAAATTCGAACAATCTAAGGCTAAAATCCTAAAATACCCTTACAAATCTTAGGCCCTATTTTTAAAACTCTCTACTATTCATATTTATAGAAATTTTACACCAATTTTAGAATTTATACACTTTAGTCCCTATGTTCAAAAACTAGCAAATAAACTTCATAAAGTAGTTCTTTTCACTTCTAAGCTTGAAATTTAGCAATTTAGTACCAATTTCTTCAAACATTCAACAATGAAAATTTTTATAAACTTTAAAATTTTTTCAAATTGGTACACGGGCTAGCTAAATCATGCTCCCACAACCTCAAAAACATAAAAATTTCAAGAAAAACACGAATACATACTAAATTGAAGGGTTGAAAGTTAAAATTCCAAAACCCTATTTTTTTCTTTCTTATTTGGTGATGAAGAAAATGAAAAGAAGAAATGTTTTGTTTTTTTTTGTTTTTTTATTTTATTTTATCTTTTATACTTAGTTTCATATATAATTAATCTAAATTAATTTAACTAACTTTACTTAATCAACCTTAAGTATAATTAACTAATTTGGTGGATTACAATTTTCATCCGCCACCGATTGGCTACATATTAGTGGTCTAATTGTTTATTTAGTCCTTCATTAATTAAAAATCCTTAACAATGAATTTTTACAACTTTTACAATTTAGTCCATATACCTTAATTAACTATCAATTTTACTAAAATAAGAGACCAAACTTTGATTAACCTTTATACTAACCTCGTAAATATTAAATAATATTTTTTACGAGCTTGAACATAGGAAATGGGGTTTCGAAACCACCATTTTTGACACACTGAAAGACAGGTTATTATAGTGCCACATTTGTTGTTGAAGCAACTACAATAAACTACATTCAATTTATACTATTAAATGATCAAATCCAGTTCATTCATACATATTTATAGTGTCACATTTGTTGTTGAAACAACTATCAACTACATTCAATTTATACTATTAAATGATCAAATCTAGTTCATTCATACATATCATACAAAATACCACAGTTTCTAAGTCTCGTCCGAGCTTACGAAAGCTCTAAAACTAACTTGAGCTTGAAATAGAACTAGATTGTAAGAATTTCAAAAATATCGAGTTGACGTCGTGACGTCAGGGAGTTTCTCATCATGATGCAACATATTGTCAAGCCTCATCCCAACAACCAAAGTCCGGCATCACACCATGCCATGGTATTCAGATCTCTTCATGACGATCACCATTCAACATCACGACATGACATTCTATTTTTAAAAGGGTAAGTTTTTGGTACTTGATTGCAACACCTAAAACCTTTCAAATTTACCAACACATATAATATCAACAAAGTCTATATGCCTAATAAGTTCTATTATGTATAATGAACCTATTATACAAGCATACTATCACCCATTTCAACAATTTTTGCTAATAATTTGTTGAAATATTTCATTTAACTAATTAACATTTACAAAAAAAATGTATATGAACATAAGACCGATTATGATACCACAAATCATGTCAAGTTATAGTTTTAACATTCACAATTTCATGTACTTTAGCAAATAGCCAAATCAAAATACTAATTCCGGCTCAACCCAGGTACATGTCATATAACCAACAAAAGAAACTATACAAACCTTCTTGAGTAAGGGATCTTTATCTGGATGTTGAAGTCGATGCTCGAGACCTCGATATGAACCTAACTTGCGCACGAAAAACAAATCGTACGTTGACCAATAATGCTTAGTGGTATTTCCATAATTCAAACCAATATAATGCAAATTCCAAATCAAATGCATAGAATCAATTTCAAATTCAAATATCAACCAATTTATATACAATTCATGCTAATCTTCAATTCATATAACAATTTGCATATTCCATAAGATACGCTAATTATACCAAATGAATCAACTAAACAATTTACTTAATTAACAAAACATATCATATCAAAGTCTTTAATGTACACATTTATATTCAATTAACATATTCAATTAGACACATGTCATTTTCGTATCAAAACAATTCAACCATTATCGTTTTGTGTCGGCCCTTAAGCTCGTTAAACCAGTTCACATGATCTTTTACATGCTACCGATATTCAAATATCATAAATAATACATGTATTGCAACTTTGTAACATTTAATCATTTCCAATATTAATCAACCAATTACCACATTATATCCCCTATTAACTTGACTCGGACTCGAACTGATACGCGGATCCTAACCAACATACCAATTTGAGACCTAGTGCCTCATCTAAACATTTGAAGGAGAATGCACCGAGCGCTCATCGACATATAGCCGAAGTAACTCGTACTCAATCTATCCTATGACATGTTAACTATATCTAACTCTGTTAGAACAGTAAAATTATTCAATTCATCAAATAATAAAAAATACATTTCATCATTTCCAATTAAAAATTCAGTTCATCAAATTATCACATAAAATAATATATTCCAGCACAATTCAAAGTCAATTTCATATTTTCATCAAATTACACTATTTTCAACTCTATTCAATTTAGTCTTCCATTTCGATAATCAATCTAATCATAAAAATTCAATTCAAATAATCACTTTAAGCTCACCTAAATATCATACTATGCAAAAAAAATATATAAATATGTAACAATTATAATGATTCAAATCATAGAAATACAAATCGAAGACTCAAGTTACTTGTTGTCGACTCTTGCCTTTCCTTTTCCTCTCGACGACTCTGCGTCATCTTTAGTTACGAATAATAATCCAAAAATAAACAATATTAAATTAAAACTCAATTCATAATCAATTAAAAAGTCACACATATTTTATAATTTATTCAATTTAGTCCCTAAACCTGAGACAAGCATAACTTTCAACCTAGACCTTCGAATTAAAATCTGATTTCACATATATTCATTAAGGACCTTCTATTTTCTATTACTATTGAAATTTTATGATAATTTTACATTTTATTCAATTTGGTCCCTAATGTTCAAAACTATCAATTGAGCTTTACAATGTAGTCATTTTCTTAAATTAAGCTTAATTTCTATCAAATTCACACCAATTTGATTAATTTCCCAATTATGGAAAATTTATAAAACTTCAATAATTGATGAAATTGATCCTTGGGTTAGCTTAATCAAGTTTTCCAGATAAAAGAATCTATAAAAATCAAAGAAAAATGGCTAGGGACTTACTTGAAATTAAGGCCAAAGAGCTTTAAACAAAACAATAATGACATCCTCCCTTTTCTTTCGATGTTTGGATGGTTGGAGAAGAAGATACTTCATCTCTCCTTCCACTAATTTACACATATATATAGAGAGAGATTAAATTTTAATTAGTTTAAGTAATTATGTTTTAATCTTAATTAACCTTAATTTACTTAATTAATCCACAATCATCATTACAATCCACTAGTACATGATTAGTAATAGTTTATTAACCATTTTGGACCTTTAGATAATTGCAATTTTGTCCCTATTCCATTTACCAATTAAAAATATATAACAATTAAACTTTACAATTTAGTCCCTAAGTCTTAATTAACCAGAACTTTGGCTAAATTAACTATCCAAATTTCAATTCATCTAAATATTAGCTCCTTAAATATCCCTATTTAATATTTATGGACTCGGTTTATTAATAAGGGGTCCCAAAACTACAGTTTTCGACACCACTAGAAATCGAATCGTTATAGTTCTTCCCCCTTAAGAAATTTCGTCCCCGAAATTTACCTAGAAAGAGGTGAAGATACTGGGATCTCATTATTTCTTCTGGTTCCCAGGTTGCTTCTTCCGCGCTATGACTTTGCCATAGGATTTCTACTACTGGCATGCGTTTATTTATCAGCTCTTTTACTTCTTAAGCTAGAATCTCCATCGGTTTTTCTTCAAAGGACATATCAGACTTAACTCCGGTTGTCTTTACTTTTATAACATGAGATGGATCAGACCGATATCATTAAAGTATAGATACATGGAATATATCATGGATCTTTTGCAACTCCAACGGCAGAGCTTGACGATAAGCAACCAGTCCAACTCTTTCAACAATCTCGTAGGGCCCGATAAATTTAGGGCTCAACTTTCTCTTGCGCCCAAAACGCGAAATCTTCTTACACGGAGAGACTTTCAAAAAATTTTATCACCTACAACATATTCAATGTCTTTCTGTTTCAGATTAGCATAAGACTTCTATCTATCTGAAGTTACTTTAAATCTAACCTTGATAAACTTAACCGTATCTTCCACTTCCTGAATCAATTCTAGCATAATTACTTTCTTTTCACTCAATTTTGATAAGCATAAGGGTGTTCTACATCATCAGCCATATAATGATTTATATGGAGCCATTTGAATGCTTGACTAGAAATTTTTATTATACACAAATTCAGCTGACGATAAATAACGTTCCCAACCAAATTCGAGATCAATAATGCAGACTCGCAACATATTTTCCAACACCTGAATAACTTGCTCTAATTGGCCATTAGACTAATGATGAAATACTGTGCTGAAATTCAACTTCTACCAAGTGATTCGTGCAATTGCTTCCAGAATCTCGAGTCAAAACAAGGATCTCAATTAGAGATACTAAACACAGGCACACCATGGAGTCTAACTATCTCACAAATACATAATTCAACCATCTTCAGAAGTGGCCAATTGGTTCTCACAGCCAAAAAATGAGCAAACTTCGTCAGTCGATCCATTACCACCTAGATTGCATTTCTTTTATTCGGTGATGTTAGTAAACCAACCACGAAATCCATGACAATTCACTCCCATTTCCATTCTAGAATAGAAATAGGCTGAAGCAACCTAGTGGGAACTTGATGCTCGACTTTTACCCATTGACAAGTTAGGCACTTAGCGACATACTCCACAATTTCCTTTTTCATTCCATTTTGGAATAGAGATAGGCTGAAGCAATCTATGGTTCATTTTCACACTACGAGGGTGAATAGAAAAAGGAATGTCTTGAGCCTCACACAAAATCATTCTTTTCAATTCAATATTATTATAGACACAAAGTTAAAGCTAGGTGTTGAGATGATTGTGGTTAAAGGAGATGCAATAATAGTAATATCCAAGATGCAAATGGAGAACCAAGACCTATCAAATATTGGTATGTTCCTAGTGGAAGCACACCACCTCATACTCATATTTATCCCATATTTCTTTTTCACATGTTAAACTCCAAGAAAACCATATTGCTCATTTTTCTACCTAAATATGGTTTGTGTTAAGAGGGTCAACTCATTTATTAGGAGAAGTATTTGAAGTGTCGTCCTCTAAGCAGCCGACCAAACCCTCAAATAGTAAAGGTATTGTTCTTGGAGTGTCTATGCTTGGTTTTAACCTCAAATTTGTCACCCTACTTTAATGAGAGCCAAATGAGATTCACAAAACTTTTTGCGAGAATGCCTAATTTCACAAAGGAAATGTTCTATCATTTGGCCTTGGTGGGGATCAAACTCATGCCTCTAAAACAAATAGTCTAAAAATAACTCTTAACATAGGCTTTCTATAAACTCTAATGTCACAAAATATTAGAGAATTCGAAATATATAGTTTGTGAAATTGATTATTTGTTTAATTTGTGTTACCCAAAACAGTATGTAATTCGTAATTGGATAATATTTTTCATAATTACATAAAACAAATTACACAAATATTATAAAATTGTAATAACTTGAAAAAGTTGTGTAATTGAAGCTGATAAAACTTTAAAAAAGTTAATCCAAAAATATACTTTCAAGAAAAACAAAACAAAAAAAAAATCATGGTCATGTAATAGAAATAGAATACCAAAATTAAACGAGGTTAGGGTAAAGATCTTGAATTGAAAACAGAATAATTGTTGGAACACACAAAAATAGAAAAGATAAACCTTGAATTCTCAAGGTGCTTTGTTGTGTACTATAATTCAACAAAGTCCAACAATTTAATGTCTAATCAGTAATGCAAATCGACAAAGTCCGCCAATCGAAATATCCCCATTAGGTCAATGAGGAAAAAAAAAAAAGCTAAATTTCTTGAAGTAATTTTGTTTATTGACAGACGGGCAAGGCCTGTCCTAAAAACCTAAACTGAAGGAAAACTACAAGTCCCTATTAACGGGAAATTTTCAGTTATTTTACTACCTTTATTTGCATCTCACGTTTAGAAATGGCTGAGGCTCCCAACCAATGCACTTACTGTTTAATCAAGTTTCTAATAACATATGGAAGTATACCACCATTGTTGAAGTATGCCAATTCAACCTGCAATTGCAACCCACAATCAGCTTTGGTATTACATATCTCAGGCTCTAAAATACGTAATTTCGTTAAAAAGTTGGCACATATTTGGACCAAGTGGAATTAGATCAATGTAAATAATCATGTTATCTAAGGACTAAGTAGTTGCATATTTCAGACAAAGGGGTACTTTTCGTTTCTAAATTGAAATGTGCAGGCAGCGATAATCACATAACAGAAGATAGTAAAACATGCACAAATAACTGAAACCGTTTATTACCTCAGTGTCAAAGCGGACAGTGCAGGTGAAAGACTTCCCATTGTTAGTCGTGACGGTTACATCTTGGCCAGGTCTTATGTCGGATATTTTATTTGGGAGATCAATGGTATAACGCTCGTGACCAGTCAAACCTAGAGTGTCTGCATCCTCACCAGACTTGAAACAAAGTGGAATGATGCCCATTCCTACCAAATTACTGCGATGGATTCTCTCGAAACTTTTGGCAATTACTGCTTTTACTCCCTGTTATGCAACAAAGTTAGCCAGGTGGACTGTACATCGGAGGAGTATAGACCAATTTCTTTATCGTGGTGAAATCAAGACTTACCAACAACATTGGACCTTTTGCAGCCCAGTCCCGGGAGCTACCACTTCCATATTCTGCTCCAGCCAAAACAATGGTGTCATGCCCTGCATCCTTGTATCTCTGAAATTACAGATTCATTGTCAAGCTTTGTATTGAACATTTGATCAATTTGGCAGCGCTTAAAAATTGTTATTATTGCCCAATATAAATAACTGGTGCAGATTAAATTGTACTCAATACCAATTAAAACAGAAATTTTGATTGTAAAATTGACAAGAGCAGAATAGTTAGTTTTACTTATAAAAGTACTCTCTAATGGAAAATGGAAAGTGACAAGATATCAAGAATTGTTTCCGCTAATAAAAAATTGGTTAAATTTGATAACTTACCATTGCTGCATCAAATACATAGAGTTTCTCTCCTGTAGGGACATGTATTGTCTTCGGGCCAACTTCTCCATTCAACAGCTTGTTCACAAGGCGAATGTTAGCGAAAGTTCCCCGAGCCATCACTTCATCATTACCACGACGACTTCCATAAGAATTGAAGTCCTTGCGCTCCACACCACGGTCAAGTAGGAATTTTGCAGCAGGACTGTCCTTATGGATGCTTCCAGCTGGAGAAATGTGATCTGTTGTGATACTGTCACCAAAGTTTAGTAAGCAGTAGGCATCCTTCACGCCATGGACTCCAGGAGGCTCCATGGTCATGTTCTTGAAGTATGGAGGCTCATGAATATAGGTCGAGTTGGGGTCCCATGTGTACAAGGTGGAAGAAGGCACTTGTAGCTGATTCCACATGGGATTACCCTTTGTGATAGCCTGGTAAGTACTTCTGAACATATCTGGCAAGACACTGGATTGAACAGCCTATACAGCAGAGAAGCCCAAGATAATTAATTTTATGCTTTAAACACACGAAAGTTGAGATTATATACAAATTTTGGGGCGTCTACCTCTGCAACTTCTTCCGAAGACGGCCAGATATCCTTAAAAAAGATGCTCTTACCATCCTTCCCAGTTCCAATTGGCTCCTTATCAAAGTCAATATCAACCTGAAAAAAAATCACAGTTACTCATTGATCATCACAAATGACATCACAAATGATACCGCAAAAGCTATTAGTCCTTTATTAAAAAGTACTGATGCCCACTCTCTTCTCTTGCATAGTGAGATGACTAATGAAGTTAAGAAAGCTTAGTGAGGAAAATAAATCCAGATGCACAAGACACAGGTTAATCTGGATCACATAACGAGAACATAAACCCTAAGTACCAGTAAATAATGAGATATTACATACTGTGCCAGCCAGGGCATAGGCGACCACTAAAGGCGGTGAAGCGAGGTAGTTGGCTCTGGTTAAGGCATGAACACGACCCTCAAAATTCCGGTTCCCAGAAAGCACAGCAGCTGCTATAATGTCTGCAAAATATTAGAATTAATTTACATTAGTAAGCATTAAACTCGAGTAAGGAATACGTTAATGTGATGCAATAGTGTATTTACAAGCTTACGTCAAGCTAATTACGGATCCAGAAAAACAGTAAAATATTCACTGGTACCATTTTCTGAGATAGCAGAGGCAACTGATTCATCCAGTTCTCCTGAATTTCCAATACATGTTGTGCAGCCATATCCAACAATATGGAAACCCTGCTTATTCAGATATTCTTGCAGCCCACTGCACAAAATAAACCAAAATTGGTAATTCTGCCATACTGATACAAATATTTTATAAAAGATTATATTCACTCCAAGTCCGGTTTAGATAAAAAAAATTATATATATGTAGGAAATACCTCTGCAATAGATATTTTGTAACAACTCCTGAACCCGGTGCAAGACTTGTTTTTATCCAAGGCTTGACCTGAAGAACAATTATTTAAACAAACTCATTTATGGTCCGATAATATTAATATTCATGTAGTTCTCGTAAAGGTGAGAAGACTGAATAATTCCGAGGGAGTTTTTATTCTTTTTTTTTTATTTACAAAAAAGGGAGAGAGAGAGAGAGAAGGGGGGATTGGAAAGAAACAGAAAAAGAGAAAGAGAAAAATAAGAAGAGATTGAGGAGTACCAGTAAACCAAGTTCACAAGCCTTTTTTGCAACAAGACCAGCCCCAAGCATGACACTAGGATTTGATGTATTGGTGCAGCTTGTAATTGCAGTAATCACAACACTGCCATGCTTAAGCTCTGCTGGCTTCCCGTGGAATGAAAATTTTGCCACTTTTTCCTGTGCCTCTTTTGGCACAGCAAAGCCCTACAACAGGGCAATACATTAGCGGAGTGTTTAAAAGTTTAACAGAAAGTCAACCATTCTATAAATTTACAGATTGAAGGAGAGTTCTGATCAAAGTTGGGTCTATTTCATGTTCCGTCCAACATAATGTTATTAGTTATCTTTTATTTTCCTACCTTGTAGTTACTGTGCTTGAGTGACCCGATTTTAGGAAAAGCAGAGTATAAATGAAGTTCTTAAATGATAAAGGAGGTTAGAAGTCTAGAAACATGGAAGAAAGAGAGAACTTATCATCCAAAATAAGAGTCCAGGAGAATTTCTTGTTCTATGTCAGATTTATCATAGAATATTCATCCATTACTGATTCCGTGACAAATATGGCCAACATCTTGTCATGTGCCAATTGCAAAGTATGGGACTTGGATGCCCCATAGGAAAGTAAGGGATTTCCTAGTGGGGTCTATATGGACCTAGGCTCCCCAACCTCAATGGCTAGCTTTTGGGGTGTGGTTCTCCAAAGTTCAGTAGCACATCTTATTTGGAAAGTGAGCCACACACACATCTTATGTAACAGAGATATTTTGCTTTGAGTCAAGTAAATTTTACTTTTCTAGATCATTATACTTCATATCAAATTGTTATGTTCTTTCTCCAAGACTCCAACTGGATCGAAAGTTAAAGAAACAAATTAGCAATTGATTGACAATAAATAATTGTTTAATTAAAACATGAAAGTGTGCACTAGTGCAGGATCTTAGAAATGCAGAAAATGCAAGCCTCACCTTGAAACCAACTTTATTATTGAGACAAGAATTCCAATCAGCCTTCATTTCTTTTAAAGGAACCCGATCATGAGGTCTGAAAAGAATAGCAGCGGTTACAATTTATTAGTATAACTATAACATATTATATCTAATACATATACATAAATGCCAAAGAAAACAAAGAACCTAATGCCCTACCGAAAAAGTTACAAACAGAAGGAAAAAAGACAAACCTCTTCGGTCCCGAAACACAGGGTTCAACTTCAGCAAGGTTTAATTCTAGATATGATGAGTACACTCTTTCTTGTTGGGGCTGAGCATATCAAGATTAGGGTTAGGAGGAAAGCACAAGTAGAACAGGAAGAAATTAGACTAGCTACATCTAAATACAAGCAGAACGGCTGAAAGTTGAGAAGTTTATAGGACAAAAGGTAAAATTGAAAAACAGAAGAAAAACTGAAAAAAAGAAGAAAAATTCTTGCCTCCTTATAGTCAACAAACATTTTATTTGCACGGAGATATGATTCTATCATTGCCACCTGAATTAAAGGACAAGGATGTTACCTAGTTATTCAATAATTTTAGATTGAAGGCAATTATATGACGAGGTAGAATACTCACAGTTTCGTAACTTCTGCCAGTCAATCTGAGATACTGCAAAGTAACATGATCTACAGGGAAGAATCCCATGGTTGCACCATACTCGGGAGACATATTAGCAATGGTAGCCCTGTCAGCCAATGATAGTTCACCCATACCATCCCCTACAAATATGTACAAAATAAAAAACTTACATAAAGAATTTGAGGGCCAGGCAATTAAGGAACTACAGTTAACTTCAAGTCAGCTCCACGAAAAGTAATTACCATAAAATTCAACAAACTTGCCAACAACACCATGCTTCCTCAGCATTTGTGTCACAGTTAGAACCAAGTCTGTAGCTGTCACACCATTTCTCAACTTTCCGGATAACTTAAATCCAACAACACCAGGCAAAACCATGCTCATCGGCTGACAATTTTCGAAATAGATTAACTTTAGAAAACACAAGTGATAGAGATGTACATTCCATCAAATGAATGAGACAAAGAAGAACTGTGTCATTGAAAGAAAGTATAAACTAGAACAAGTGGATAGTGTACAGGACTACCATTATTCTCAAATCATTAAAAAATTATCATCTTATTTGATTAGAATCTTCAGTCAAAAAGCAACTGAAACAAGTAAAAAAATGGCCACTTGATAAAGGCCGCAAACAAGAACTAGGAGACAAAGATCACTTGCACCATAAACTAACATGCCAACTTAAGTTAAAAGAGACTTCAGACTCCTGCAGTGAGTTTTATATTCACTATTAACTATTAATTTTGGCATGTGGTTTAGAAGAATGAAGTTGTAGTACATTAAATAGAAAAGAATCGGGCTATACTCATCATTGCAGTACACACTTTAATTAGCAAAAACTGAAATCATCAAAACCCAAAGTTAGAAACTATTTAAGAAAAACATTGTCGTTGGTCCACCAGAATACTGACTTGACCAAGCATAGCTGCTTCAGCTTCAATACCTCCAACTCCCCAGCCAGCTACTCCTAACCCATCTATCATAGTTGTATGGGAATCAGTTCCAACCACGCTATCAGGGTACAACGTGCCATTGGTATTGAACACAACCCGTCCAAGATATTCAAGATTAACCTGAAATTTTACAGTGTCAACTCACTTTGCCACCATGTTCACACAGATAAAGCATCCAGGAAAAATTCAAAGTAAAGATACATGTGAGCTTATCCATTCATCACTCAGTAAATTATTTGCCACATATAAGGTTAGCAAGGATAACTCCACCATTATGTCAAAATGTGTATTGCATATTGCACTGAATACCAAAGTATACCTGATGCACAATACCAGAACCGGGAGGAACAACAAGCATGTTATGGAAGGCAGTAGATCCCCATTTAAGGAAAGAAAACCTTTCCTTGTTCCTCCGAAACTCAAGCTCCATGTTTTCTTGCACTGCATTTTCTGATCTTGTTACATCAACTTGAACTGAATGGTCAATGACAAGATCTACCGGAACCTGAATACAATATATTTTCAGTAACAAAATATACAGATAGATTAAAAAGGAAAATTACTCCATGATAGTCAGGAACATTGTAGAAGACATTTTACATGCAAAAGTGCGTATTATTGAACTGATACCGATTAGAAATCTCAAGATATCTTCCTATGAACTGACACCGATCAGGATCAAAGATGGAAACAAGATGCCTCACACTGCTAACGTACGAAAAAAGTCAGTTAATTACGCTTTCGTACTAACTAGCATATTAATATGATATGTAAAAATTTCTCAAGATCCACAACCTTATTAAGCCAAAATTTTCAAAAGATTACAATCTTAACCAATAGCTTCTAGTAACTGACTATCCCTCTCAAAATAGAAAATGGTTGACAATATGTCCGTACTCTTATTACAGTAAATATTCAAGCAAATGATGTAAACAAGCGCACCAAAGGATTAATCTTGCTAGTATCGCTGCCAAGCTTGTTCATAGCATCACGCATACAAGCAAGGTCGACCACAGCTGGCACTCCAGTAAAATCCTGGCAACAAAACAGACTGGATTTAAAACAAAGCAAATCTTACCTGTTCCTTTAGTCGAGAAGAATATAAATATGTATATGTATAACAAGGATTATCAAACACCTGTAATAGAACACGAGCTGGCTTGAAGGGGATTTCAACTTGCTTTGGTGATGTATTTCCCCAATCAATAATTTTCTCAACATCTTCCTTCTTCACTTGGAAGTTGTCACAATTACGAACAGCAGACTCAAGCAGGATTGTGATCGAGTATGGTAGTTTATCTATTACATATACAGCAGAAGCAAGGGACAGACACAATCAGTCACATAACTAATGGAAATTACTGGGCTGGACCCAAGGCATGAAGTAGTTTATCCAACCAAGTCATCGAGTGAATGTATATACTATGTATAGTTGTACGAGAAAATTACCAATCCTTGGATCATTGAGAGCAGGCAAGCTATAGAACTTTCCAAACTCGCCACCACCTGGCTTGGGAAGACTCGTCAACACTTCCTTAAAAGGATGTTCAGCAGCTGAAAACCATAAAAACATGTTAACCAAATCAAAACTCCAAGGTGATGAATTGAATTGTCAATTTTAGAATACTTTACAAACATTATACTAATTTCAAAAAATATATATCTCCTTGATCCTGCAATCAATAATGATATGTTAATTATGAACCGGAAAAAAACAATTAAAAATTTTAAATTTGAGGCCTCTCGCTCATTGAAAGCTAACAAAGACTTCGACTTAGAGTGAGAAAGTCAGAGACGTTAATCTAAACTAAAACTAAAATCAGCAAATAAAATGTTGAATTAAGATTAAAACAGAATCAAAAGCAAGCGAAAGAAAGAAGCTCCAAAAGTATTGGAGAGTGGTACCCATAGTAGCAAACTGCTTCTGAAAGCGTTCAATGACAGGATTAAGGGCTCTGATCTGAGCACGGAGGCTAAAAGGAGATCTCCAATCGAGACGGTGGCACCATCGCGAAGCAGAGGAATGGAAAGAACGAACAACGACGGAGGCAGTAGATCGCTGGTTGTTAAGAGCAGAAGAAGAGGCGGGATTGAGATTTCTCAAAGAAGAAGGAAAAAAGCGAGAACGAGTGTAAGAGGAAGCTGCTCTTAAGAAAGAGGAAGCAGCTGAAGAAGAGGTGGAAATATACATGACGTCAAATGATGATGTAAAAGATCAAAGGATTTAACGAACACACATTCACAGGATAATGGCAGTAATCATTAAGCAGAAGATAAGGGAAGTTCAATGACAGGAGCAACCAAACAGAAATTCATGGCCCTTTCTGCTGTTTTATTATTATTATTATTATTATTTTATTTTACCTTAAGTTTATTAAAAATGGATGAGAAGAGAAAGAGAAAGGCGTATGGGAAGTGAGGACAGTGGAATGAGGAAGGAACAGAGGGCTACGTGCCCGCTCTCTAGAACGGCTCTGGCCTCTTCAGAGCTGGTCACTCCGGAATTCCTGGGATCTATAAACGTGCTATCTGTTTAGGGTTTTAATTTTTACTCACCAATTAAGTTCGGCCACCTGCATCTTTTAATTATATTCTTTATTAACAATAATTAGAGCCGATGAGTTGAGTCGGGTTCGGATCAGATCAAATCAAAAATCTAGGTCCGTTGTTTAGGTCTGGACTTGTTCTTGTTCTTGTTCAAAAAATGGGTCTAAAATTTTGTCTAAGTCTGACATGGATAAAAATGTTAAAACTCGAGTTTGGCTGAACTCACTCGTATTAAAAATTTTATATAAAAATAAATTTAAAAAATATAATACAAAATAAATGTTTCCTACAAAATAGAAAAAAAATAGGTGTAACTTAGCAAACAAATAGCTCTAAAATAGTAACAAAATTAATAATAAAACAACAGTTATACAATATTCAAACAATAACAATAAAATAATATAAATATAATAGCGAAATAATAACAAAATAATGAAAAAACAGTAGCAAAATAATAATAAAAACAAAGTAGTTCGTTTTTTTTGCAAATTCGGGTTAGGTCGAGGCCCAGGCAAAAAAAAGTTTACCCAAGCCCCAGTCTATTTAGAAAATGGGTCTTACTTTTTATCCAAACTCATTTTTTGGCTTATATTTTTTTCCAAAATCAGATATAGTCATAATGCATAATTTGGTATTGAGTTTAACTTCTTCTTTTTTAATTTGGTGTTTGTGTTTTTTTTTTCAATGTGATACTTGTATTTCACAAAAGTTATATATTTTGGTGTCTGAAAATAATCATGTTAATCTTTTAATGTTTGATTCAAGTTTTAGAATTGATTTGATGAAAATTCATATTTAGCTAACAATATTAGCAATTAGTTCAATTAATATTAAATTTATTCTATTAATAAAATTATGAAAATCCAAACATATTAATATTAGTAATTAATTTTCATCAAATCAATTCTAAAATTGAATTAAACATTAAAAAGTTAACACCGTTACCTTTGAGTACCAAAATATATATCTTTTGCCAAATACAAATACTAAATTGATATAGAAAATAATATAAATATCACATTAAAAAATCAAACTCGGATATCAAATAATATGTTAAGCATTGTTAGTAATCCGATTAGTCCTTAAAACAATTTAATTTCTATTAACGATTATGGAGTTCAACTCTAACTATTTCAATGTTTAATTTGAATAATTCATAAGTTTAATTAATTTTTATTTATTATAAAAATGCTAAAACTCAAGAGGTAGTTGTTAGGTATCTATATTATTATAATTTTTATATAATGTTTATAATTATTCATAATCTCTCTCAACTTTTAAATACGATGGTAAAAGTGTTTCAAAGTGCGCTCAAATTCAGATTACCTTATACTTACAATAATGTCAATGTCAATTAAACTAAAACTTAATCGACATATATATTATTATAATACTTCATAGTGAATTATATCACAAACTATCACCAACTTGAATAGAAAAAAACTTAAAAAGCTTTTTTAATTAAATATTATTATAATGTGTACACAAAACTCTAACCATTTCATCTCTATTTCATCCAATGAATATTTTTATAAATATATATATTAAAAAAACAATATTACTTTTACTCACAATAATCTAGTTAAAATATAAAAGGGTTAAATATTCCATATATATGCAAACGGGTAAATTTGAAGTATATATCGGTTTTAGGTCAATTTTTTTATATTTAAGGAAATAGGCCGATTTTGGAGAGAGAAACAAAAAACGCATCCTCTCTGTCCAAATATTTTTTTGTGTGTTCGATGTTGGAAATTTAGGGAAAAACATTTATTTGTGTTTGAGGTAAACATTGTGATAATTTTAAGGTATATTTGAGTTCATAGTGATGCGATAGCGCTTGAAGGCCCACACATATCATCTATTGTATTGGGATGGAATCATCATCTTAGAAGTCCATCGTATTACAACTCAAGTTCAGAGTTCACGGTGCTTATACAGTCATGGTTGAAGTATAACTATGGCTCCTAGTTGACGGTGGTTATGCGGTCTCGGGTTAGAATATAACTTGGGAGCCCAGTTGGTAGTGGTTATGCGTCACGGGTTCAAGTTTCATGATACCCGAAGAGGATGCTTTATAAACCTCATACATAAGTTTGAGATCATAATCATAGGAAAAAAATGGATTTTCTAGTATAATAAACTTATTCTTTTTCTCCGTCTCCACCAAAAGTAGTATCCTGAACCTAATTGTCTAAAACCTATGAAAGAGTTGGATGCAAGAGAACTTTCAAGGGGAGTGACTGTGTCGGTGGAGAGAAGATAAAACTCAAGTTGATGTGGTAGCAGTTGTAGTTATTAATGAGTTCCTTAATCACAGCAACTATTGTCGGCCCAAAAGGACTTTCATCTTTTCTCCACCGTCACAATCACTCCTCCCCCTAAAAGTCCTCTTCCCCCAACTCTGTCATAGGTTTTGAACATGGAGGTCAAGGATACTGCTTTGGTGGAGATGGAAAAAAGAATAAGCTAATTATACTAGAAAGCCCCTTAGTTTTTCCCTATAATTATGGTCTCAAACTTATATAAGAGGTTTATGAAGCATCCTCCTCCGGTGGCATTAAACTTGAACTCGTGACCGCATAACCACCATCAACTGGGCTTTCGAGTTATACTACAATCCATGACCGCATAACCACTGTCAATCGAGAGCTATAGTTATACTTCAACCTGTGACTATATAACCACCGTGAACTAGAGCCTGAGTTGCAACGCAATGGGCTTCTAAGGTGATGGTTCGATCCTCACACTGCAGATGAAATGTGGGGGTCTCTGAGCGCATCACTGTGAACTCAAACACACCTTAAAACTATCATATTGTCTCCTTTAAACACAAACACAAACAAAACTTTCCGTCTAAAAATTTCAACACTCAAGCAAAAAAACAATTTAGGAGAGAATTTTTTATTTTATAAAGGATAATGGGTGAGAGAGTTGATGGAGTAGGGGGAACAAAACTCCTTTTATATAAGCAATAGGGGGAAATTAAAAAAATAATACAGGAGCCCATAACCGAGATTCCTGAGATAGTATGTCTAAAACTTATCCCAGGATTCCCGAGATGTCTGAAAATAATCCCGGGATTCCCAAGTTCTAAATTTTTTTACGGGTTAATATTGGGATTGAAAATGGGAGGGAAGAAAACAATTGGACGCGTTTTCAGTTGAGGTGGAAGAATATTTTTTAAAAGCGCACCTTGTAGGACGCACTTTTAGCTTGCATGGCAACCAAGTCAACTAAAAATGCGTCCTACAAGGCGCACTTTCAAAGAACTTTCTGCCACCTTAATTGAAAACACGTTCTGCAGGGCGTGTTTCCTTCCCTCCCATTTTCCACCCTAACCTGTAATAGTCTAATTTTCAGTGGTGTCAGAAATAGTGGTTCGAGACCACCAAATTTGACAAGTAAGCTCGTAAATTTTATAAATTAGTATTTACGAGCCAAATATGGTTTTAGGAAGATTTTTGAATCAATAATTTGTGTTTTATAAGGATTTATTAGGTTAAGTGGTTTAAAAAATGAGGTATCGAGACCTCGATTCTATAAACTAAGCCATAAATATTTTTATAAATATTTACGAGTATTATTAAGGTAGTATAAAATTTTGTTAGAAAATTTTAACGTTTTGATAGTTATTTAATTAAAAAAGACTAAATTAAAAAAGATGCAAAACTTGCTAATTAAGAAATAGTGATTAAATAGTTTAAATAGAAAATAAGGGAGGACTAAAAGAGAAATTAGACACACATGAAATGGCTGGGCGGCATGAGTGTAGAAAATAAATAATGAAATAATGTGAACTAAGGGAAAAATTGTAAATTTTGTAAAATTAAACAAATTAAATAGCAATTAAAGGATTTTCTAGACATTTCTTCATCAATCTTCAGCCAAAAACAGCCATAAGAGAGCTCCTAAAGCTAGTTTTTCATAGTTTTACTTTAAGTGAGTTCAATTCTTTCTTATTTCTTGTAATTTTTATATTTTGAGGCTTTTACAATTAGGTCCAACTATCTATTTCATTAGTTTTTGGTTTTATTGGAAATTTTGAAAGTTACCATTGATGAATGTTGGATTTTTTGATAAAATAACATGGATTTAGAGCTTTAATTTTGTTATATGATGATTTTATAAAGTGAATTTGATAGATATTGATTTTATAACTAAATTATGAAAAGACTAAATATTAGGGTTTGGTATTAAATTCTATTTATCAATGGCTGTATGATGGCCTAGAATATTTAGATAAATTGTCAATTAGGAAAAATTAGCTCATTTGATAGACTAATTAGTAAGGGACTAAATTGTAAAAATTATAAAAGTTAGGGTAATTGTGTAATTTTAAAAATTAAGGGTATTAATTGTGAAGTGAATTGAGACTAAATATATGTTAATGAAGGGATAATTTTATATTTTAGATCAAGAGCCGTAGATAATCGTGAAAAAGGAAAATTAGCAGAATAGTCCCTAAACTACTACAAATTTTACAATTTAACCCAGGTAAGTTCGTATGGTTAAAGTTTAATAATTATATTGAAATGATGTATAATATTATTTATTTAATATATTGTTGAAAAATGGAATATTTTTAAATTATGAATTTGAAGTGAATATCTGATTTAAATGGAACGTGGGATTGAGTACAATCGTTGTATGGTGATCAGCAAATGAAGAATTGACGGAAAATTACCCAAATAAACTGAGGTTCATCATTTGTTGTGAAATTTCGTGTTTACTTTTCGTTTAGCTCTCACGAGCTTCTGTTTAACTCATATGAGTTTTCGTTAAACCCTAATATGTTTCCGTTCAGCTCTTTTGAGCTTCTGTTTAACCATTATGGGTTTTCGTTCAGCTCTTATGAGCTTCCGTTTAACCTTTATGGGTTTCAGTTTAGCACTTATGTGCTTCTATTTAGCCTTCGGGCTTCTGAAATTGATGTACTCATATCCGTAAGCCGTTCTGCGATTCGGTAAGATTTGGTAAATGACTTATGTGATTGAAATTGAAAGATCTATCGTTTATTATTGATATTGATTTGAAAGAAGTGTGTTCATCTATTTATGTTGTGTATGATAGGGAGAGTGCATGATTAATTTTCTATTTAATTTATTATATTAAGTTCGGTAATATTTATATTTAACCTATCGAACTTATTAAGCTTCATAAAGCTTACTTATGTTGTTTAATGTTCTTGTAGATTAACGTGAGGTAGGGAGATTGGATCAACACATCAAGCCACACTATCCAACTTAATCCGGTAGCTTTTGCAACGTATACTTTGGTTTATATGGTATGTATAGGGTTGGTTTGGAAATGAAATAATTTAAAATATGGTTGTGAATGATATATGCTTGTATGTATGTAATTAGTAGTAGATTTTGAAAAATCAATGAGATGGATTAAATAGGTAAGTTTGAGTAATTGAGTATTTGTGATGTTATGTCATGCTTAAAACATGATTTTGGCTTGTGTCGATTGCTTGTTTGGGATGTATTGATGTATTAAAATGTTGTGTATAGGTTGAAATAGAAATGGGTGAGAAAACTGGCCTTAAAATGGCCTATTTTCGTCCACACGGGTAGAGACATGGGCATGTGTCTTAGTCGTGTGTGACACACGGCTTAGCACATAAGCGTGTGGTCTGGTCGTGTGTCCTCTGCATCTTTAAAATTGAGAAACAGAATGCTCAGGTTTTTGCACACGGCCTAGCACACAGGTGTGTGGCTTGGCCGTGTGACCCTTGCACCTTAATTTCATAACACACGACCTAGCACATGGGCATGTGGCTTGGCGTGTGACCCAAGTCAGAGAGTTACACGGGCTGGGACACGGCTATGTGTCTCATATTGAATGCCCACACGGCCTAAGACATGGGCGTGTCTCTTGGTCGTGTGAGTCATATGGCCTGGCCACACTGGCATGTGTCCCCTACACCTAAGGAAAATTTTAAAATTTTGGGATAAAATATCTAAATTTCTGGTTTAGTCCCAATTTACTTTTAATGCGTATTTTGAGTCTCGAGGGCTCATACAAGGGACATTATGAGTGTTTTATAATTGGTTCCTGATATGTATATTAAATGTTATGAAATGTTCGTATTTAATCCGTAAAGTCCAGTAATGCTCTGAAATTCTGTTTCAATGACGGATAAGGGTTAAGGGTGTTACATAACCCGTGAAAATTCCCGGAATCGTAAACCTAACCTTAAACCATAGATTCTTGGGCCAGAGAATCCCAAATAAAATTCAGCATCACATCCCAAATTTTTTTTAAAAACACTTCTAACATGACAAATTTTTAAAAACTACCCAGACTTTTCATGTCCAATCTTTTCCAACATTTTTAAGTTATGTTTGATATCAAGAGTAGTATTTATTATAAAATGAGCCACCATTCTGTTGGAGAACTTCCATACTAAAATTTTGAGCAGATAGTTTTCATAAGGAGATTTGCATAAGGAGGAGATTGTTTATGTTAAATATCTAGATTTCAAAAATGACCGAAACTAAATTAGTTCATGTAAGTTTTGTTGTTATTATTTTGGATAATTCATACTCTTTTTTCTACAAAATGTTTTCATTTTAAACATGTGAAACAAATTATTTGGTTGAAGATGAGAAGACTAATTAGAACCATTATGTTAAACTTACTTTATTGATAATTTGTTTTGATATAACAAACAAAAATGCTTTTGAATAAAATTTGTTTTTGAACAAATAATTTATAAAGTTCAAAGCATAAAAGTTATTTCAAGGCTTCAAAACATCCTACAAAGAATTGAAACAATTTTAAATCACTTTTCAATTGCTCACTAACTTGAATAAAAAATTGAACAAAAGCAATAAGTATCGATACTTTTCTAAATATATAGATACCTATTGAATTTTATCGATATCACTTTTGCATTTTGTTTCTATGACTTTTCAAACAATAGAAAAAAGTATCGATACCCATAAAAAAATATATCAATACATTTTACCACGCATCGTTGTAATCTAACTTTAACGGTCATTGAATCATACATTAAATGCTACTAGTACCGATACTCATAGAAAAAGTATCGATACTTTTTGTTGCAGATGAATTTAATGATTTGGTATTTTCATCCCCAACAGCTTTATTTATTTTCTCAACAACCACAACAGTTGGAAATAAATTAAGAAGTATAAATATCAGCTTTTAAAGGCACTACAACAATAAGAAAGAATATTCAAGCAAAAAGATCAATCAAACAACCTTTATGCAAAATATTTCCATATTTTTTTTCATACACTTGTGAGCTTCATTGCTATTTTATTATCTCAAGTGTTTTTCTTTGTAACTGAGCTTAATTTGCAAACACTTTGATCTTGTAAGGATTATTTCTTTGCTTGCTTCTTTATATCTCTTTGAGAGGATTTGTGTATTAAGATTTGAAACCTTAAAGGAGTTTGTAAGGTTAAACCTTGTCCTCAAAAGTTAACAAATTAGTGAATTTGGAAAAATCATTTGTTGTGGAAAACTAAGGTAGTAAAGTAGGCAACTACAGCTGAACCACTTTAAATTCTTTTGTCAAACTTTTCTCTGTTTATTCTCTAGCATCCACAAAAATTTAAAAAGTCAATTCACTCTCCTCTTGGTAATTTCGGTATGATTATTTGAGCTAACAATTGGTATCAGAGATAATCTCTATTTGATGGTTTTACAACCAAGAGAAGATCCTTGAGGTAGCTTAACTTTTAGCCAATCAATCCACAAGAGATGACGCTTACATTCTGTTCAGCTTTTCTTGGAGGATCACAATCTATCTCCAAGCCTCCTTTCTTCAACGATGCCAACTATTCATATTGGAAGACAAGAATTATGTTGTTCATAAAAGCAAATGATCTTGTGGTATGAGACATTATCATGGACGATCCATTTAACGTTCCGTAAGTCTAGGGTGTCGGGAAACATATTTCTCGGACCTGCCTTCACAAATCAGGCTTAAAAATATTATTATTATATTTTTAAGAGTTACTTTAGAAGTGAATTGAATGTTAATTATATAATTTTAATTATTAGGGACTAAATTAAGGATGAGATAGATATAGTGGTTACTATTAAATTGCAAAGTGGAACTTGATTAAATGACTTATTTAATAAATAGACCATTACCTATATAGATTTTGTTAGTGGATGGTTACAATGGTTTATATATATGTTTTTATATATATTGTGTATTGAAACTATTAGTAATTAGAATATTTATAATAAAAAAATTAAGAGAGATGGTATAATAAGAAAAAGAAATAGAATAGTGGAGAAAGAAAAAGAAAAGAAAAAGTAAAAGCTTCATGTTCTCTTGCATGTCGAAAAGGGGAGAGAAAATTTCAGCCATTTTATTCATGCTTTGAAGCTCAAATTGGTTAGTAGATTTTGGTTCTTTCTTCATGAATTTTGTGTTTTTGGAGTCCTAAAATCATGAATTAAATTGCCCATGTCAAAATTTTTAGAGTTGTTAATGTATTGGAACATATCATCTTTGTAATAGTTGAGTTTTGAAGTTGTTTGGTAGAATTGGAGGATTAAATTGTTTATCTAAGTGAAATTTAGGGACTGTTTTGGAGGTAGTCCTTTGTGCTCGAAAATTTAGTTAAGTTACCAAGTGTAATGTGTGATTAAAAACATTTTTATTAAGGGTTTTTGTTAGTAATAATTTGTATAAAGTTAAATATTATAAATTTAACTAACATGGTGTTAATTTGTTATTTTTAAGAATCTAGGGAATTCTTTTATGAACCATATGTATATGGGTTAACTATGAAAGTGTTATGGAAAAGTAATGACAATGGGATTTATTATGGTCAATTTTTTTATATTTAATATTGGTGTTAAGATTCCACAAGTTATAAAATGTTGGTGTAATTTTTGGTAATTGATAGTAGAAGGATATGATTTATAAATGTATTTCTTAATATGAATAAATAGTATTAATTGAATGAAATTATAAACATTGATCAAGGAACGAATTGATTGGACGTGAATCGTGGAAAAATGAAAGTAACGGAGTAGTCATCGGCCTCAGTAATACAACTGTTTTGTTAAGGTAAGTTCGTAGATTCAAACATAACTTTCCTATTTACTATTTAATTAATTAATGCTAATCTAGTACTTGATATAAAAATGTATATATTTTATCGAATTGATGTAAGGAAAATGAATGAGAAAATCGTGGAAGTAAATCATTGCACAATATCGTCGGTATATCCGACTAGCGCTGGACGCAAATATCGTTGGTTTAACCAACTAGAGCTGGGCTTACTACGGATTTTGTCGATATATTCGACTAACGCTGGGAGTAATTATTGTCAGCTTGTCTGACTAGTGCTGGGCACACAATCGTCGGAATACCCAACTAGCACTGGACGCAAACACCGTTGGTTTATCTAACTAGAGCTGGGTTCACATTCAATATCGTCGGCTAACCCGACTAGCGCTAGGCGCAAACATTGCTGGTTTTTCCGACTAGAGCTGGGCTCACGTTCAATATCGTCGGCTAACCCGATTAGCGCTGGGCGCAAAACCCCTCTGCAGTTTATCCGCTAGGCACATGGTGCCATGTAATTAATAGACCATTCGACAAGATTACTTGAATTAGCTAAAGAGATGGTTATAGGTATCATTAATGAAGAATTGAAATTTTTATTTGGTTGAGTTATAAGCTAATATTAATTGATTATTCTTATGGTTAATTATATAAATGAAATCTATTAAATGTAAATTGGTTTCCATGTTTGCAGATTAGACAAATCATAGACTCGGACTCGACATCCTACAAGAATCTTGCACTCAACATTGGTGGTGTTTCTTCTTTTTGTAAATTTTGGCATGTACCTAGGGTGTAATTCTGCCATTGAAGTTGAATATTTTGGGTATGGGTTTATAAATTTGTAAATATACATAGATATAAGCTATGTTGTATGTTTTAGTGATGGTTGGTTTTTGTCTATATGCTTATTTCATATGATAATGCTCAATAATGAAGGTAGTTATTTTGAGGAAGATGAGTATAGGTCATGTGTTTACTACATTCAATTATTTGATTGCTTAAATTTTTTTTGAGGTACCTACGAAGGGTATATTGGTTGTGGATAGATAGTTTAAATGTGGTGTCAATGAGGGCACATTGATTAGGTATTAAGATGTTTGTTTAAATAAGATTTGAACATGTTTTATTGAGTTTGGTTGTTGTTAATGATCCCTTGTTAAAGTGCATTTAGGTAGTTGATTAGTTATGCTTGTCTTGGTTTGGATAAAGGCTTGTTTTTAGGTGATTTTTAGACCACATGGCCTGAGACACGGGCGTGTGTCTCTTGTAGGTTCCTTTGCATGCAAGTCAGTCAGTTACACGGCCTGACACATCGACGTGTGGCTTGGTCATGTGACCCAAGTCAGTGAGTTACATGGGCATCGACACAGGCTGGGACACGGCCTGTGTCCCTACTTTGAATGTCCATACGGCCTGAGACATAGGCGCATGGCTTAGCCGTGTGAGTCATATGGCCTGGCCACACGGCCGCGTGACCCCTATAGTAGAAAAAAATTGCAACTTTTGCTTTAACTTTCCAATTGATTTCTAATTGGTCCCAAAATGTGTCTAAGGTATTTTTAGGGCATTAAAGACTCGATTTTGGAACGATATGTATGAAAATGATTCATTTAAAGTATGTTTATGATCATATATGTAATGTTTGTTAAGTGTTCTGATTGTACGATAATACTCTGTAACCCTACTCCGGCGACGGACTCGGGTTAGATGTGTTTCAATCCATTCCATACCTCCCAAGCAATAAGGAGAGCTCATTATTCCTAAGAGCAAGAAATAGTGGAATGAGGAAGATAGAAGAAGTATTCAGTTGAATGCCAAAGCTATGCATACCTTATTTTGTGCACTTGGCCTAGAAGAATATAGTAGAGTTTCATCTTGATTCAATGCCAATGAGATATGTGATAAGCTTGAATTCACACATGAAGGTACCAACCAAGTAAAGAATTCTAAGGTTGGCATTCGTACTTTAAATTATGAAACCTTCAAAATGAAGCCTGAAGAAGATATCAAGGCGAAGTCTGATCGGTTTACTATTATCATCAACGGATTAAAGTCTGATAGGAAGACATATTCAAATGAATAGGTGGTAAGGAAGATGTTTCAAAGCTTGCCTAAATCATGAGAATCTAAGGTGACTGTAATTGAAGAAGCAAAGAATTTAGAAACATTAACTTTGGATGAGCTCATCAGTTCTTAGCTTACACATGAGATGAGGCTCAATGAAGGGGTTGAAGAAGCCAAAATTAAGAAGAAGAAGGTTGTTGTCGCTCTCAAATCCACCACTAATGAAGATAGTGAATCAAGTGAAGAGGTAGATGAGGATAAAAAAATAGAATTGTTTGCTAGAAGATTCAAGAAGTTTATGAGATCCAATAGAGAGAAAATTTCAAAAGAATGAAGGACTCAAGCTTAAATCTACTAAGGAGAAGGATCCCACAATATAATATGAATACAAGAAACTGGGGTATATCAAGTTCGATTGTCCCCAATAGAAGAAAAAGGGACAAAGCAAACAAAAATTGAAAGCTCTGGTTGCTACTTGGAGTGATGAGGATTCATCTGATGATGAAGATTAAGAAGTAGCCAACCTTTGCCTTATGGCTATTGGTGAAACTAAGGTATCTTCTAACTTGTCTAATTCAATTTCTTATTCATTTGATGAGTTACAAGATGCTTATGATTAGTTGGGTTTGGAGTTTGAAATTATGGTTTCAAAATATAATAAAAACATTTCAAAATTAAAAGACGAAAATATTTCACCCTCTAAAGCCAATCATGAACTTGAAAGTAAAATTCATGATATGCAAGTTATCATAAATGATTTTGAGAAAAAGAACCAAGACTTGCATAATTTGTTTTTAAAAGTTTATGATAATCATCAAAAACAACTTGAGTTGCCTGAAAAAGAAAAAGCTTTATCTAACAAAGAATCTTTAAAAAGTTTTAAAAAGGGAGAAAGCTTAAGATCAAACTTTGTTGGAACAAGCTTTTATTTCTATAAACATAGAGGTCTCTCAAGATTTTATAAAGGAAAAATTGTTAAGAGTATATGGGTCCCTAAAAGACTTAGTGTTACTTAAGACAAAGAGATGCTTTCAAAATGGATTCCCAAATGGATAAAAATTTTAGGAACTAATACTTATGGACCCAAAATTTGGGTACCAAAAACAAAAATTTAATTCTATGTTTGTAGGAAGAGAATCATTGCTTCAAGGTGGGCAATTCAAACAAAAACTCATGGTACCTTGATAGTGGATGCTCAAGGCACATGATCGATGACAAGAGCCACTTTATCAAATTGAAGCCAAAAAGTGGAGAAGAAGTTACATTTTGTGACAATTCCAAAGGACAAATAGAAGGAGTTGACTCTATTGGTAGAAACTTTTAATTCTTATTGAAAATGTTTTGTATGCCAATGGTCTTAAGCATAATCTATTAAGTATTAGTCAATTGTGTGATAAAGGTCTCAATGTCATTTTTGAGTCTAATGGATGTAAAGTAATTAACATTGTGTCTAATAAGATTGTGCTTGTAAGACATAGGATAGGAAATACTTATATGGTGCAGTTAGATGACTTGCATAATTCATTCATATGTCTTGTTGCTAAAAATGAAAATAATTCTTTATTGTGGCATAGGAAACTAGGACATGCTAGCATGACAATATTGTATAAACTAGTCAAAAATAACTTAATAAAAGAGTTACCAAAAATTGATTTTGATTTAGATAAAGTTTGTGATAGATGTGTTAAAGGCAAACATAAGAGAGTTTCTAATAAACCTATCAATGATGTATCTACTAGTAGAGTTCTTCAATTAATTCACGTTGATCTTTTTGGATCAATTAGGACTACTAGCATGGGTGGAAAACAATATGCTTTTGTGCTTGTAGATGATCATTCTAGATTTACTTGGGTTCTTTTCTTAAGTTCTAAAGATGTAGCGTTAGAAAAATTCATTACATTTTAAAAAATTAATCAAAATGAAAAAGGTTTGTAACACCCTTAACCCGACCCAATTCACCAGATCCAGATCATGGGTGTTATCACACAAAACACTTGTCAAACTCACAAAAATGTATCAGATAATCTTTTATTTAAAACATACTCTTTTTAATTACATTTAAAAACTAAATCTCAAGAAACAAATATGGTACTTAAACATAAAATATTACAAAATTACAATAAATCTTTCTTAAAACAACCATCTGATAATTATAAATCCATTAAAGTAAAATCCTACAATACGCCACCCCAACAGCTCTGTATGCATAATAACCCGATACGCCTCTTCCTTGGTGTAGTCCTGGCATTGTCCCTCTAGACGCAACCTCTTAACATCGAAACCTAAAACATATACACAATATAAATAAATACAAAAGTACTTAATGAGCTATATTACTAAAATACCTTGACGAATGCTTTATATTCTTGAAAGAACATCTTTGCATCAACCATCTATCTGAACCACTTATATCGAACGAATACCACTATAGTTGTAATACATACATATACATCAATTTTATACTCTTCATATACACATTCTTTCTTATTTAATTAACTGAAGATTTCTTTAGAAGTTTCTTAATTCTCTCGTTTACATATGCATTTATGAATAGAACATACCTTCAGAATCCAACGGATACAACCCATTTTCTATTACTTGCACTTGACTTAGAACAATTGTTCATTATTATTATTCATAGGCGGACACATACACACATGGTAAATACTTACGTAGATCTGAGTACCATCAAACTAATAAGCAAATCATACCCGGATTCGATACCATACAACTCATATTGATGATGTACTTCATAGATCAATCTGTTGACATTCACAACATTATTCCAGAACTCTAGATGCTCAAAATAATCAATATTCAATTTTCATAAGATTTCAGACCAAGTCATTATACAACTCAAATATGGCAGATTCCAAATAACTTTAATTCAATCATAGAATCATGGCGAATACATTATTAATATCCAGACACACAGTTATTTCCAAAAGGACTCTTTAAACTTATTCATTTATTTCACTAATCTTACTCAACCCTTAACCCTGAGCGTATGAATACCTGATCAGTATAAGTAAGAAGAAATGAAATCAGTTCCAGAAAAGAATCAGAGAGTAGCATTTAGAATCCAGAAGAAACTCCTCTCAGAACCCTTATCTCATATATACATATAATCCAATCTTGCTTACAAACATTCAAAAATTGTCACTTAAATTCAGAGCTTGTCTCTCTTATTGGCCTATAGACTCCAAAAGAAACATAAATAAAAATATTACATAATAAATATTAAGACAATCAATTCAATTGGTTTCTAGCTAAGCACTTTATAACCTAATAAGAACAATATTAAGACAAACTAGGCATATTATAAATTTGGCGATAAATCATATAGTAATTTGCCTTTTTGTCTAGCTAAAACCTTTACTTTTTGGCTAATAGAATAATCTAAAATAAAATTTCCACTTAATTACTTGGCATATACTATGCACCCACAAGTATACGCCAAAAGATACAAATGGGCGAATCACAACCCACCAAACGCAGGTTCTTTCACTACTATACACCTTATCTTTGAACCCGTTTGAACTAGGGTGTGACAAGGTTACTGTTAGCTCAAATAATCAAACCAAAAATTTCAAGAAGGGGGTGAATTGTCTTTTAAAATATTTATGGAAGCTAGTGAATAAGGATAGAAAATTTGGACACAAGAATTTAGAGTGGTTCGGCCCTAATTGCCTACTCCACTACCTTAGCTTTCCACTACTAAGGATTTTCTCAAATTCACTAATTTGATAATTTTTTAGGATAAGATTTAACCTTACAAACTCCCTATAGGTTTCTACTCAAACCTTAAGACACAAACCCTTCCAAAGAGATACAAAGAAGCAAACAAAGAAACAATCCTTACAAGATCAACGTGTTTGCAAATTAAACTCAATTACAAAGAAATATACTTGAGCTAATAGAATAGCAATGAAGCTCACAAGTGTATGAAGAAAAGTATGGAAATATTTAGCACTAAGGTTGTTTGATTAATCTTTTTGCTTGAATATTCTTTCTTATTGTTGTAGGTCCTTTAGAAGTTGCCATTTATACTTTCTAATTCATTTCCAACCATTGTGGTTGTTGAGAAAATAAATAAAGTCGTTGGGGATGAAAATACCAAATCATTAAATTCACCTGCAACAAAAAGTAACGATACTAGTAGCATTTAATGTATGATTCATTGACTGTTAAAGTTAGCTTACAACGATACCTAGTAAAATGTATCGATATATTTTTTATAGGCATCGATACTTTTTTTCATTGTTTGAAAAATCATAGAGATATAATGCAAAAGTTATATCGGTAAAATTCAATAGGTATCAATATATTTAGAAAAGTATCAATACTTATTCAAGTCAGTGAGCAATTTTGGTATCGATAAAAAAAATATGGTATCGATAAAAATTGTATGGGTATCTATAACACCCCAAACCCGGCCTAGACGTAATGGTCGAATCTGGAAATGTTACGAAGAAGGGTTAATAATCTAACCTTATCATGTTAAAAACCTCGTATAATTTGTTACTAGAAGAGCCCACTTACTTAGAAACATGTTATTTTACTCATTAGTGAAAAACCATCAAATGTATATTCTTTCAAAAGACAATAATTTGCAGTGGAAGTTTAAAAGTCGTTATATTTTGAACACCGAGTTTGTGTTCTCAAAACAACGTTTATTTGCATACAACAGTTGTTTACGTAAAATATTTTCTTGAATGTTGCAGGGAAATGCAAAACAAATCCAAATCCAAATCCAAAAATTTAAAACCAAACAGTCCAGAGAGTCGAAAAATTACAAAACTCTCAAAAACCAGAAATTTAAGTAACATTTATGTAAACGAAGTTTACGGAAGTGTGGTAACAACTGAGCCTCCATCGCATCGACCCGCCTAAACCTGAGGATTACCTGAACAAAACAGACAAACCGAAAATAAGTTTTAAGAACGCAGTGTGTAACTTAACGGAATCATAAATTCAAATTTTATCGCATAACAGAATAAATTTTAAATAGAGTCATAGAGATGCATAAATACATAGTCCTACCCCCATCCTCTACACACCAACTCTAACCTTCCCATCACACCAATTGGGGTATAAAACACCCACCCAGCCCTACACACCACATAGTGTCCATACGACACTTATCAGAATAATCACAGCCTTGTTGCCAGTATATTGGTGAGATATCGCCTCACAAAATACTTCCTCCACATATACATAACCCACCCCATTTTTATTCATAACATATACAGATAAAGCGGAATAACAGATATTATGCATGTTTATTCATAACAGATCACACATGCTTAAGCGTGACAGAATAGATCATACATACCATGTCTCATAAATCTCATATAAACACTATTTCAGTTATTCCCAGTCTAACAGAGTAACAGGTTTCATGCTTAAAGGTTTGTTTTGCCCATACCAACCATACAGAAAGCCCACAGTCAATCGGAACTACATGTGCGACCTTAGGGAAAAATTCTAAAATTTGGGCCCACATGCCCGTGTGGGACCACACACCTAAAATGGCCTTGCCCGTGCGGCCCACATGACTTGACCATTAGCCTACACACTAGTGTGGCCCACACGCCTAAATTGGCCTAGGTTGTGTGACCCACCCGGCCACACACACACTCATCACATGCCCGTGTGTCGCACAGGGCCTCCCACACGGTCGGGCAAACTCCCGTGTGGCGTCGACAGGCTAGAATTTTAGCTTTTGTCAATCATTGTTTTCTCACATTTTTGTTACACACTTGGCTTGATTTTGATGTGAAAGCAATCCCGATACCACCAAATCCTAAGAACAACATTTGAACACTCTAATTTCAGTAAGAATTACAAAACTCACACAAAAATTATCCTAAAACATAGTCTTACAAATAGCATCAAAAGCATTCGCACACTTACCGTCAACAACAGGAAACACCCAATACTCAATTAGCTGGAGGAGCACCAATTGTTTCTTGTCTTTCCCCTAAACGAGAATTAACTAGAATCCCAATTACTCGACTACAGTGATTCAATATTTACCACATTCTTTTTTGGATAATTGCCCTCTTTTAATTCAAACAAACAAAAGGATGAACAATCTGTCGAGGAGGAAAGCCCATTTTTAGGCATAGTGGGTGATGGAAGAATTTTTTAAGGAGAAGGTAAGGAAGTTATGGCTATCTCCTACAGATGATATTTTGGAATAATTGAATAGGCTACAACAGGGTCTTGTGAGATGGGCGACTTCGGTCAAATACAAAAGGGTAACCTGTAAGAAGGAACTGATAAAAAAACTGGAGGAGCTAATGGGACGAGAGAGAGATGATGAGAATCTAGTAGAACTAATCGATGTAAAAATCCATCTTAACCTTGAGATTAACAAGGATGAGACTACTACTTTCAAAATATTTTCTCATCAAATGGGATCGGGAATGTAACACCCCCTTACCCGAGACCGTTTCCGAAGTCGAGCACGAGGCGTTATCTGACTTAACTTCCTAGTTCGGAACACAAAAATTTGCTTTTAAAATTAATCACTATTCCCAACAAAACTGTCCACCTGCGCGACTATCACTAATTTAATTATACCTCGAGTTATGAAACTCAAAATTTATATTCATAAACTTTCTCTGAAACTGACTCATATACCTTCTTACCATAAAATTTTCAGAATTTTTCGCTTCGCCAATTAGTACAGTTTATTCGTTAAATTCTCCCATGTTTCACTGCTAACCAGTTCTGGCCTCTTGTCACTAAAAATCAATTATCTCATTGTACAGAATTAATATAATGTTATTGTTTGATTTTTTTTGAAAATAGACTCACTAAGGAATCTAGAAATATAAATTATGACCCATAATTATTTTTGTACAATTTTTAATGAATTTCTAAATTCGAATAGAGGACTTCAAAACCATTCTAACCTTGTCTCACTAAAACTCAAATATCTCAAAATATAAAATTATTTTTCCTACATCGTTTCTTTCATGTAAAAATAGACTTGATAATATTTAATTCTATATATCATTCACTCTCTAATTCCATTTCTACTATTTTTGGTTATTTTTTAAATTCAAGTCACTGCTGCTGTCCAAAAACTGCTTCTTTGTATTAGCTACCATTTAAACATATATAACACCAAAACATGCTCTTTACTAACCATTTCAATAGCTAATCTTTAGCCATATCATATGAACATACTCAAAATGAATAAGTCTCTATACATGCCATAGCTGTAAATATTTTGAAATCACGTAATACTGAGATGTTTATTGATAGTGTGATACGAAGCTCCAACGATCTCCAATTCGAGTAAGCTCAAAACACTATAAAACAAAGGAAAGGAATAAAGGAGTAAGCTACTAATAGCTTAGTAAGTTACATGTAAACAATAAGCACTCATTTAATAATTAACATTTTTTAACATATAACTAATTAATACATTTCTTATCAATTTCAATCACTTATATATGCACAATCTTACCAAATTCACTTGCACATACATTTATACACTTAACCTTTATCACATATGCTCATTCTTTCAAATGTACCTACATACACACCTCATTTCATATTCACTTTAACTCATTATTAATCCCATTGAACACTCAGAATATACACGGATACGTAGAGAATTACCACATTAGTGCCACACTGATATGTAGCCGAAGCTATCACTGATATGTAGTCGTAACTACCACTGAAATGTAGCCGAAGCTACCACTGATCAATAACACTGGAAATGTCCACGGGCCTGCTCATACAAGCTGTCAGGTATCTGCAACACATGCTAGATCACCCAGCACCCGGGACTCACTGTAACACTGTAACACTGGTCTCTAGTGACATGTCACTTGTATCCATTTCTATTCTTAAGTTCAACCGAGAATTTACACTTAACACTTTATTTTAAACACCTTATCACTTGAATAATTCATGAAAAATTTTCCTTCCATATTAAATATTAATTCACATATCAAATATAATTCACAATTTATAAAAATATATTGCTATTATTTACACGTAACTTACCTCGGATGCAAAACGACTATTTTCATAAATTAGTAGATAACCTTCTCTTTTCCCCGATCACTTTCACTATTCCTTCTTTCTTGATCTATATTAACACAATTTAATATATTTTATCAACATTCCATTCAAGTGCAATTCATACACAATATTTTGGCAAACTTACATTTTTTCCCATAGCTTTTCAAAAATTACACTTTTGCCTCAAAGCTCGTAAAAATAAAATTCACTAAATTTCTTAAATTTTAAACCTCACTAAATCATATTTCATGCTCATAACAGCCCTCAATTTCAAAAAATCACAACTTTATGCACACTTTACTATCTTTCACAATTTAGTCCTTTTCAACATTTTTATCGAAATTCATCTAGTAAAACTCGTAATTAGCACTTCAATCATTCAATATCTATCATCATTCATCAAATTACAACTATATCATGAATGGGTAAATTTTTTAAACTTTAATTTCATTTAAAATAAATGGTAGAAACATGAAATTCAAGCTTTAATAAGCATAAAAATACGAAAATAATTAAAAACGGGTCAGGAAATCACTTACAATTGAGCTTAAAAAAATCAAGAGCCCTAGCTATGGTGACATGAAATTTTTGGCGGCAAGGGTCTAGTTTGAATAAGATGAACACTTGTTTTCATCTTATTTAGTCTTTTATTCAATTTTGACAAAAATGCCCTTAATCCACTTATTTAGACATTTTTCTAGAATTACCCTTATGTGTCCATAACACTAATTTATGGTCTACTTGCCACATAAACACTTCTAATTTCATGTAATAATTCAATTAAGTCCTTTAATCACTAATTAGACACACTTTGCATTTTTCTCAATTTAGTCCTAAAAATTCAATTAGGCATTAAATCATTAAAATTTCCTATCCATATTTTCACACAATATTTCAATCAATCGGTAATTAATAAAAATTTATAAAATTAAACTATTTCACTTCAGATTTGTGGTTACGAAACCACTATTCCTATTAGGCCTTATTTCGGGCTATCACAAGGAATACTGATCATATTCTTTCCAAAGTAGAGAGGTGTATTTTTTAGGATGCAAAATTTAATCTAATTTCAAAATATATGGAAGAAGTTGTATCAACCTTAAAGGAAATGGAACCAACGAAGACGTCTAGGGATAATGGTTTTCTAGCTCTATTTTTTCAAAAATTTTGGCATATAGTGGGGAGCGATTTCACCAACTTTTGCTTAGGCGTCCTAAATGAAGGTAATGAGTTAGAATTAATGTTACCAATATTGTGTTAATCCATAAAATTCCCCACTCGATGAATCTAGGGAGTTTTAGGCTTATTAGCTTATGTAACGTCCTATATAAAATGGTAGCAAATATGATCGTTAATCGATTTAAACAAGTTTTAGAAGTTTGTATTAATAGTGCCTAAAGTGCCTATGTGTCGGAAAGGTTGATTTCGGATAATTTGTTGCTTGCTTATGAGATTTTACATATTCTTCGACAAAAGAGAGTGGGGAAGAAAGGATTTATGGCACTGAAGTTAGATATGAGTAAAACCTATGATAGAGTTGAATGCCCTTCTCCAAGGGCAATGACGTTACGTATGGGGTTTCATATCTCGTGGGTGAAGACTATTATCAAATGTATTACTACTGTTTCTTATTTGGTAATTGTGAAGGGAAAGCTGGGGAGATTTTTAGACCCACGAGGGGCCTTCGCCAAGGTGACCCATTGAGTCCATTTTTGTTTTTGATTTGTAGCGAAGGTTTATCGACGCTTATGAGACTAGCGTTAAGGGATCGTTTGATTAAAGGTGCCAAAGCCAGTAGGAGAGCCCCTTAGATTTCGCATATGTTATTTGCAGATGATTGTATTCTTTTTTGGGAAGCTGGTAAAAATGGAGCACAAACCTTGAGATCGATTTTGAGGGAGTATGAGCGACGTTCAGGGCAATGTGTAATTTACGATAAATCCACTGTTTTTTATAGTACCAATACCTTTGAAGGAAATAAACGTATTATATCTGACATTCTTGGGTTGAAGAACTCGAATAATCCAAAGCGATAATTGGGGTTGCCAAATATGGTGGGAGAAATAAAAAAAACTTATTTTCAGATTTTAAAGGACCGTTTGAAGCAGCAGATTAAGAATTGGGGCTTGAGATTTCTATCGCAATGTGGGAAAAAGGTTTTCATTAAAGCTATTTTATAGGCTATTTGATGTTTTTTCTACTCCCAAAGTCTTTTTGTGGAAAATTGGAAAGCATCATAGCTAGGTTTTGGTGGGAAAAAGGCCATGGGATGAGAGGGATTCATTGGTGTGGATTGGACCGTTTATGTGAATTAAAAGAAAATAAGGGTTGGGGTTTCACAGTTTGGTGAAGTTTAATATTACTTTGTTAGCAAAATAAAGTTTGCGTATTATTAATTTCCCAAATTCTTTATTAGCGCGTGTCTTAAAGGCTAAATACTTCCCAAATGCTTATTTTTTAAATGTTGAGTTAGGGAATCTACCTTCTTATGCCTAGAAGAGCATTTGGGCAGCAAGGGGGTTGCTACAGGATGGGCTATGTTGGAAGGTAGGCACCGCTGAAAAAATATCAATAAGGGTAGATGTGTAGCTGCTAGGGGTTGTTAGTTACAAGGTAAATTCAAGCATTAGTAATGATGATGTTAATACTATTTTGGATTTAATTGATGTGCTATCTAGAGAATGGAAAGCTGAACTTATTAACAATACCTTATCAAGGGAAGATGCAGCTAGAATTTTGAGAATCCCTCTAGCAAAGGAAGCCCATGACGATGTGCTGGTATGGAAAGGAGAGCCCTCAAGGGTGTTCTTTGAGCGAAGTGCCTGTAAACTATTACAAGAAGGCACTACTAGTCTTAATTTTATACAGACCGATCTAATTTTTTTTTTACAAAAAACTGTGGAATTTTCATATTCCAGCAAAAATCAAGATTACAATATGGAAAATTTCCTGGAATTTTATTTCTAACCTAGCTAATCTAAACCTCAAACGGTTGGTTGTGGAGGTAATGTGCCCCAGATGTGAAGGGGCAGTTGAGAATACTGACCACATTTTATGTGAATGTCCTATAAAAAGGTTAAAATTAGCATGGATTTTGACAACTCAAAATATGAATAGTTGGGAGTGGCTTACTTAGGTTTTTAAAAAGAGCACTAGCATGCAATGTCGATTGTTCTACCGCTTCTTATGGCGATCTAGACATATAGAAACAAGGGTATTCATGAGGGGAAAAGGAGCACGAGTACTGATATTGCTGAATGGGTCACCAGATATGTAAAGGAACTTGATAGCATTGAAGACAAAGGACTTACCAAGGTCTATGTGAATGTAGACTGGTGTCCCCCGAACGGTCTAGATATTAAGTCAATTTCAACACGGCCTTTGATGGTGCTCCAGGGGAGGTTGCATCCCTATTCGCAGCAGAGGCCCATGCATGTCTCCAAGCAGTGATAGTGTGGAAACAAATGGGACTTTCATCAATAACAATCGAAGGGGACTCATTAACAGTTATGAAGAAAAGAAAATCAAATTTCCTAGACAGATTGGAGATAAGGGCAATAATAAGAGATATTCAACGATTAAGAGGATTTTTTCAACAGATTAACTTCATATCCATCCCTAAAACTGCAAACTTCATAGCTCACACTTTGGCTACAAAAACCATAAGAAGAGGGATACATACTTACCCTGAAGGAGGAGTGCCCGAGTTTGTTGCACAAGAATTTAGGGACTGGAACCGTTGGAAATGATAATGATGACACTTACGGTACGTTTGGTTCACTGTAATAGAATATGGCTGTAATTGAATAGAGTTGTAATGAAATAGAACTATAATGGAATAGAGCTGTAATCAGTAATTCAATTGTTTGGTTGAATGGAATGGAATAGAATAGCATTGTAATGACATTCTTGTGTTTGGTTGAATGGAATAGATGTTGTAATAGCATAAGAACAAAAGGCTTAAATGACCAAAGTACCCTTAATGTAATTTTTTAGATAGATGATTATTGTTATTGTTATTAAATTTTAATAATATTATTATTAAATATATTTTAATAAAAATAATAAATAATTTAATCATATTTTATATAATTATTATTAAATACAATTTAATAAAATAATATATAATTTAATAACATTCTTAATGTAATTATTATAATATGAATTAAAAATCATAACATATAATATTATAAAATAATATATAACTCGCTTTATTATTTTTAAACTATAATACATATTTAATGTGCTAAAATATCATTAGTGAAAAAATAATTTAATTATTCTAAAATAAAAAAATAAAATATTAGAAGTAGTAAATAGCTTGAGAATTATATTTTACATCCAAACATAATATTCATATATTAACAAAAGTTACATGAATTCATTAGCTTATATTTCATAATCTCTATGTTAAATTTTACATCAAAAGTTACAACATTGTAATGACATTCTATCATGTCATTATACCATCCAAATATTATAAATACAAAAAGTTACCAAAACATCACCAACACAACCATGATTTTTAATGGTTAACAAGAAATCTTCTAACCCATTCCAATCGCACAGAAGAAAAAATAAAACTTCCATTAAAGAGAAGCAAATAAAAGGCTTTCATTAAAATTCTCGTAGAATCGAGAATGAAGTTTTCATTCCGTACATGCCAGATCATGAATTAGTAACTGCATCCAATCTCCAAAACAATCCCAATAGTTTCGAACTTTCTATTTTTGGAATGGGAATATTTACGGAATCCCCATAAATAGGATAAAACTTTATTCCATGGTATTTACATGAGATTCATCTTTCTTATTCTTAAGCAAGTTCCCGAGAGGGCTTAGTTGATCCATGATTTATGTTTCAGCTTTCGTTTCCTTTTCATTTATTTTGAGAAATATATCGATCAATTCTGATTCTTTCTTTTTCTATTGATTCTTTTCCGATCGAGATGTATGGATCCATGAATCTAGGTGTCAATATCGATCTTATTCATGGATTAATGAAAATGTGCAAAAGCTCTATTTGCCTCTGCCATTCTATGAGTCTCTTCCATTTTACGTATGGCATCACCACTCCCATTGGCAGCATCCACTAATTTGAAACTTAATTTGAAAGCCATATTTCGACCCAAACATTTTCGGGATGCCCCTAATAACCAACGAATGGCAGGTGCTTTTCCTTGTGTGGATCATATTTCAATGGGAACTTGATGAGTTGATCTGCCTAAACATCTTGCTTTTACTGCTCTATTGAGAGTTACTCCACATAACGCTTAACGTAAAACAGATAGTGGATTTGTTTCTGTCTTTTGTTAAATATTTTTCAAGGCTCGATAGATAATTTGCTAAGCCAATGATTTTTTCCATGTTTCAAAATATAGTTAACCAACATGTTAACTAATCAATTACGATAAATTGGATCGAATTTTGTAGTTTTTTCTTCTGCAGTACTTCGACGTGACATGAGCGTAAAAGAGGTTCAAGAATCTATATGCTTTTTATAAAGGCTAAAGTTGTTGGATGGTCTGGAATTTTGCTTAACGCGCAATAGCGCTCATCCTCAATTAAACCTTCTACTTCACATAAGGATAAAAATAGATTAGAATGAATACAAAAAAACTTGGCTTAGCTTCAAAAATTACTGCTACTGCATACGCAAGGGAGTGTTAAAGCCACATTTCGTAAAAATGTAAAAGCTATTGTAAGAGAAACAGGAGCTAACATATTTTTTTATTTATCATAAAATTTAAATACTTGAGTGAGATACTAAGTTATTGTCTGCATACAAAATGGAAAAGGCCATGTAAAGGCAACCTAAAACCTCACTAGAAGAGATCGGCCATTTTAAAAATAGCAATATTGATGTTCACAAATGCATGCATTACAAATTCTGCCTGAAAGCACATCTTCTAGACTAAAAAGGTATCCATGCAAGATAAATTTTTAATATAACTTTATCAACATTCGAACTCAAAGCTTGAATTTTATCTTTAATAAATATTTTGGAAGAATTCATAATATAAGTTGATCAAAAACATGTACTCTTGATATTTTTGGCTTATTTTAAATGTACTTTGGCAAAATTTTTATTGAGGATATAGAGTAGAATTTTATTTTCAACTAAAGAGTTTTACAGCAAAATATCCAAAAGAACAATCCAAGAAAGTGAGTTCTCTCCTTTTAGGGGGTTTACGTATCACACATACTCATTTAATACCAAAATTGTTATTGAAGGCTAATTTGAATTGTACTTTATGAATTGTGAGGCTGGATTCAAGCTCACTAAGAGCCATAGGGTAGCAAGAGTCTAGCTTAAAATGAAGCCTATGAGGGTGAAAATAACAAAATAATAGGCTCATGACTTTCATCACTAAGCCAACTAATCATAGTAAATATAAATTCTTATATTGGTTATAAAAGAAAATCAAAACTAGACAGTAGAAGAAATATATGATAGAAAATAGTGATCTTTATAAGCCATTCACCACAGAACATTTTGTAAATGATTAGAACTAAATTATTGTCACCAAAGATCAGGGCTTGCATAGATGGCTAGACTAGAGTACACTGCTTGAAAAATAAAAGAAGAAAAGCAGTTAAATAGGCAACAGCTTCAAGTTCTATCAAATTCATGTGGTTTGATTTTCTCTTCTCAGGTAGTTCTTTCTAAGTTCTTCATTAAGTTTTATCAAAAGTTGAGTTGTTTAGGCGGTGATTGTATAAGCCTTTGTAGAATTAGGAGCAAAACCACTCTAACCAACTAAATACTATACCAAACATCTTTTTGGAAAAATGCCAATAAAACAATGCAGAAATAGTTAAGAAAAAACTGTTACCTCTCTTAAGCGAGCTAGATTGCGACCATTTTCCCCATAAACAGAGTTAATAACATTCTCATGAACTCTAATCTCTACAGTTGTATTTGTTACAACGGCAGATTTGTTTCCACTGCAAACATGAGAAGAAAGGGACATTAGTTACGAGAAACTATCTGAAAGCCTTACTTCTCATTCCCCACTCCCAATTATATCTGGCCCCATATGTTACAGCCCGGTTTAGACCCTAGTTGGACAGTGGTTTCGAGACCACAAATTCGAGTAAAAAAATATTTTAATATTATTTTCCATGCTTATAGTATGTGAATTGACATGTGTGAAATTTTTGTGATTTAATTTATCCGTTTGTGTGCTTAATTTGTGAAAAAGGGCTAAATCGCATAAAAAGTAAAACTGGCATTCTCATTGTTAAAATGCTAATTTGTTATGATTTGATTTATTGGAAGTCCTTAAAATTTTATTGTGTCATTATAAGGTTAGTGGACATTTATGTCCATGATTCAAGTGACTTATATTATGATTTTATTAAGGTTAAAATAGTAAAAAGTAAATAACATGTTATTAAATAAAATAAAACACAAAATGGCCATGCAACTAGCTTTGTTTTTGTCGAAACTTGAGAAAGAAAAGAGAACTCTTGAGCTTTTGTGTATTCGGCACTTTGAAGATTAAAATTAGGTATGTTCCTTATTTGGTTTTCAATAATTTTTACGTTTTTGAGATCGTTGCTTCGAATATTACCTAGCCCATACTTTAATTTTTGGAATTGATGATGAATTTGAGATTTGCCATTGTTGATAATGTAATGAAATTTTTGTTTGAAGATGAAAAATAAATTTTTGATGTTTGATTATCATGTTTAATTAAGTGATTTTTTGATAAAAATCCAAATTAAGGATTTATTTGTGAAATTTGAAAACTTAGGGGCTTAAATGTGAAATAAAAGAAATATATAGATTGTTAGGGACCATAGGAAGATTCGGCTAAGGCATGGTGTTGTTGAATTTTGCGTATTTTGTATTTTGTGAAATAGGGACTAAATTGTGAAAAATGCAAATTTTAGGGGCTAAAGGTAAATTGCCCTAATTATTTGTTTATGGTTTGAATTGAATAAAACGTGTTATTAAATAGCTACATTTGAATTTATTTAGATCAAGAACAAAAGAAAACGGAATTAAATCGGGGGAAGTCAAAAGTGGTCGAGTAGTCGATTTCATCTATTCGTCTTCGTCCGAGGTAAGTTTGTAAGTGAATAATTGATGTTAAATTTAATTTATTTATTTTATACATAGTTGAATCGAAATGTATGTATGTATACTACAATGTCAAATTGTATTTCACATAAAATAATTAATTACGAGTTTAATTCGATTAATTTACAACATCCGAAAGACATACGAACCATAGAAATGCTGAAATGTGATATCGTGTAAGACCACGTCTGAGACATTGGCATCGATTTGAGATTTACATGTAAGACCATGTCTGGAACATTGGCGTCGTATATGATTACGTGTAAGACCCTGTCAGGGACAGTGGCATCATTAATTGATTACATGTAAGACCACGTCTGGGACGTTCGCATTGTACGAGCTTTTTGAGCCGTCCGAGTATCTTTTATTTGAATCCAAATGGTATAATGGGAAATTATATGGAAAAAACGAATGAGAGTTTGAATTAAGCAATTCAGGTATGTTTGAGTTATACGAAGTTGAAGGTAAAGGTAAGTATTATGTATAACATGAAAAGATGAATTAATCATTTAAATATGAGTACATATGTATGTGTACAAGATTAGTAGAATTTGGTCTACTTATATAATTTATATGTGTTCTTTGAAATTTTTTTCCTTACAACTTACTAAGCTATTTAAGCTTAATGTGTGTTTGTTCATTCATTGTTTAATAGATTTTGGAGGCTAGTTACGAGCTCGAGGATCGTCAAGAAATTCTGTCACACTATCGATCTTTATCTCGGTATTTTGAAAGCTCGACACTTTGAACATATGGCATGTATAGGCTAGCACTTGTTTCGTTTAGTCATGAAGTGTGATTATATTTAGCCATGCAAAAATGGCTTAATATTAATATTAATACTTATATGGATTCGGTTATGGTAATAGCTTATTATGAAAGTATATTTCATGATATATATATGTGTGTGTGTGGTGCTTGGTTATAATGTTAAAGTTTGTGTATATATGGCTAGAATTTGAACCTAATCTGAAAGTATGTTATTGGTAGATATGTGTTATGTTTGGGATGTTGGTTATATTTTGGCATTTGAGAAATGGTAGGTAGGTTAAATAGTTGGTTTAATAGTTAGCTAATTTTGAATGGTGGATAGTTGTATAATTTTGCTTCATATAGAAGAAACAATAGATGTATATTTAATGAAATTTTAGCTATGTAAATTCGGTTGCTAAATGTAAGAAATTGGCATATTCTATAACTGTTTGGTTGATGGTTTTGTTTTGGATGTGATGACCGATTATATGGTTTGGGATTGGTTATGGGTATGTATCTTAAGCATGCGAATTAGGTGTAAATCAGATGTTATAAGTGTACATTATGGTTCAAGTTAACATGGTCACATGCGCACAAATTGGTAGTGAGAAAATAGATATATTTTTGTGTTATAATTTGATGTACTTGCAAATTCAGCTATAGATAGGTAAATTGAAATTATATATATATATATATATATATATATATATATATATATATATATATCTTATATGTCATGGTTGCTAATGTACGGATTGTTGGCTAATATTAGTTAGACGAATTGTGCATGAATTAGGTATTGTTGACTTATGGTAATAGTCAGCCGATTTGAGGAATGAATAAATGGCAATAAGTGTTCATAAATTATGTTTGGATGGTTCATATAGTTGCGGTTAAATGAGCATAAGATTTATTTATTTTAATAAAATATGCTTGATCATTTTATGGAGTGATTAATGCCGAAATTTCTTTGAACCGTAAGTCGTGTATAAATATGTATAGAACAATGAAGTAAAGTGTTTAATTTAGGCTTGGTATTCGAATATTATTAAGGTGATGTGCATTTGTAAAACATTTACATATTGTATGGTTTTTGAGGCATGTTTATTTTTTAGAAAAACATGATTATTTTCATGGTATGAATTTGGGCAAATTTTCTAAGGTATTGATTTATATTTGTAATATGAGTAATAATGTATGTTTAACCTTTATTTAGCTATATGCTTTATATATATATGAATATGACTTGCATAAATGTTTGAATCTGTACTTGGGTTCGGTAATACCTCGTGACCTTAATCTGCGACAGATACGGATTAAGGGTGTTACACCATATAACACCATTAAGGTTTAGCAATATAAAGCCAACATCAATCTTCAAAACTATATAGGATATACTAAATTGATTTCGTATAATAACAAGATAAGATCTTAAGAATTTAATGTAGTTAATTTAGATGGTCTGCCATCACTGAAAAGAAAATCAATTATTTCTACTAATTTAATGAAAAAAATTAGAAAAAAAAAAGGAAATCAAAATGGGAAAAGATATAATTATAAGTAGATGAATTGACCACAAATCTGGGGAAATTTTTGGCAAATTAGAGATTCAGATAGAGACGGAGATAACCCTTTTGGCAAAACATAGATTTGTCATTTCCATTTTCAAGACTTTGAACCAGTCTTGCTAGGGTTACTAAAAGAGGCAGAGAGGAAATCAAAAAGAATAACGAAATAGATAAAGGTTTACCTGAGGGAGGATAGTTATTGGCAGGAGATGAAGGAAGCAAGGGAGGTCGGGACTGAGATCAGACTGAGTAAGAGCTTTTTTGAGGGAGAAAATGGGAGGGTAAAATGAAAACGAGACCTGTATTCATTGGGTATTCAGTGGTGATGAAACGGAATAAGAATGCCCTCTATTCCATGCTTAAACACGTAATAGAATAGGCTCGTAATAGGCATTCCATTGAACCAAACTATGGTTTCTGGTGAGCCCACAGAATTGGGTTGCAATGACTATGCTATTACACCCAACTAAACATGCACTTAAGGGTGTCAGTTAATATGATCAAACTGGATAAATTTGTGTTTTTCTGTTGTAGGTTTTTTTACTTTGGTTTTTTAGTTGGGTCAGCCCAAAAGGAACATGTTTTATCCTGTTGGGCTTTGGTTTTGCTTTATGGTGCAAGCATGTCTCTGTGTAGTTGGGTAGAGCCTTTAAAACTTTATTTATTTTTCTTAATAAATCTAGTTTGATATCTTCAAAAAAAAATTATAAATCAATTTGTAAATAATTTAATATATAATTTTAAAATTTTAAACAATATTTATACAATAATAAAAAATTTAATACTATACAGTATATTGTATTTTACAATATTAAAATGTAATGTTTAAATAATAAACAATATAGAATATTTTATACTATTTTTGAAATCCAATATTTCATACTATTTTTAAAAATGAACATTTATAGGAAAAATTTAAAATGAATTTAATATATTATATCTAACACATACTTAATCCTTGCATAACAAGGTAAAAACACCATATTGTGTCACTTGGCACATCTTTTATTTATTTATTTTTATAGTTTTAAATTATTAATTAAATTTATTTTTAGTAATAAAATCAGAATATATGTCATCAATTTTTAAACACAATTAATTCAATATAATTATTCAAAATTGATTATCATCAGTTTTAAAATAAAATCAAATTACAAAATTGTTGTATGGTTTAGTTTCTTAAAATGGTGATTTTAGAATAAAGGTAAGGTGATCCTTCCTGTACATTTGCATAGATTTAAATTATTCAATTTAATTATTAGTTTGAATTTTAATTAATAAAAATATTAATTTCAATTAAATTCTACCACAAGAAGAAGGAGAAAAAAAATCTTTTGACTTGCAACCGTAACACGATTGTAACAAATAAATATGATATAATTTGAAAATAAAATTTAAAAATCTTGCTCAAATCAATTCATTCCTAAAATTTTGTTTCTTAAAATAAGATAATCTCATTGATATCCTTTTCGTGAAGTTTTATGGATTAATCTAATTTTTTATCGTAATTTTTTCTACGAGATTCGAATATTATTTGTAGAGTGTACATTTTATTTATTGGACATGTTGCAGGTAACTTAGATAAGAATCAACGAGCAATCGAAGAAGGGACAATGAGGTCCCTGATGTTGGGACGACACGACGGTTTTTTGGTAATGGATATGGCGACGACGTCTTGACGAGTTGAGTCTATTTAAAGGCCTTTGTAACCTTGATTAAGACACGCCAATCAGTAATGACTTTTTTTTAGGGCGACAAGATGTAGTCGCATATGAAGTTTTGGTTTGAGAGAATTTTGTGAAACCCCTTCTGTGAATGCTTTGAGTGTGAGTTTTGTATTTTCATTTTACTCTTGTTTGTTTATTGATTTATTAAAAAGCTGAAGCCTCCTTTACTCGTAAATTTTATATCTAAATTTTTCATATAAAATTTATGTTTGATCTTCTCTACATTTTCTATTTTGTTGTTTATACCAATAATCATTCATTATCATCCATGGATCCTCTCACATCAATACTTTCTTCTTTGCTTTAATTGGGCTTCCTTTTTGCTCCCAGAAAGATAAGTAAACATCTCTACTTTTCTCATTAAAATTTCATTTTTCATGTTTTATTAATTCTTAGTTTTTCATTATCTGGGTTTGTTTAAAACATCTATAATTACTTGGTTTTTATTATTTTAAACTTCAATCTATATATATTTAATTTTCTTTCATCAAAAATTTATTTATTTATTTATTTATTTATTTCATTGGAAAAAATTTCTGAAAGAGTATTGGCTCCAGTCAATTTCACAATGGTTTTAGTTATCCTAATGCCAAAATCACATATATTTTAATGAGTATATATATTTACTTAATATTTTATTGTTATCGAATACATATTTTACGTACTTATACTATACTTAATTATATTTGTTGCAATATATACATATATTTATGAAACCCCAAAAGCAATTTGTCTACTCCCATTTTTTTTCAATTTACATCGTTATGTATATTTCATTCAATATCCATTAAAACATATATAATATGTTTTCAATTCTATAATTTATAAATTTATATTGAATTTTAGAATGCAAATTGTCTTATGTTGCGTAAATTTACAATAAATTTACATATACACTTTTTTCGTATATTAGCTCAACTTTACAACTTCTAATAAGTGTTTTATAAATATATTTTTGTTATAAATAAAGAGAGATGGAGAGAATAAAGAACAAAGAAAGCAATAGAGAATGTACTTTATTGATCAAAGGGATAATTATAATGCTTCATCATAGTCTCTATTTATAAGCATAATAAGTATAAAAGAAGTAGAGATCTAATTCTAGTAACTATTAGAATTTAAAGTACATCAAAACTTTATCTTGATCATGATGGCATCCACTTAATAAGATATTCATAACACCCCCCCTTGGATGTCAATTGGTAGATAATGTGCCTTGTTAAAACCTTATTAGAAAAAATCCTATGGAATAAAAAACCTAATGAAGGAAAAAGAGTACACAATCTTCTATTACAAGCTGCCTCGTTAAAAACCTTTACTAAGAAAACCCAATGGGACAAAACCTTGGTTAAAGGAAAAGAGTACAACTTGTCTTTAGACTCCCCCTAGTGGCAACATTACATTACATTTTTGAGTCGACGCATTCCAATTTTGTGTAGTAGTCTTTCAAATGTTGAAGTTGGCAATGCCTTAGTAAAAAGATATACTAAATTATCACTAGAACGAACTTGTTGAACATTTATATCACCTATTTTCTCAAGATCATGGGTGAAGAATAGTTTTGGTGAAATATGTTTTGTTCTGTCACATTATCTTAGTATAAGATAGTTGGCATCTTTTCCTGTAAAGGCAAATTACATATCTTCTGGATATGTTCGGTCAATAACCTTAGCCAAACATACTCTTGACTTGCCTCATGCATTCCAATTATTTTTGCATGACTTGAAAAAGTAGCAGCTAACATTTGCTTTGGTGAACGCCATGGTATGGAAGTACCCCACATGTAAATAAATGTCATGTTTGAGATCCACCTTTATGTGGATTCGATAAGTATCCAGCATCAACATAGCCGACTAATAGGAATTTTGAATCATTTGAGTAAAATAACCCCATATCAATAGTCCCTCGGAGATATCTAAATACATGTTTAATTCCATTCCAATGTCTACGTGTTAGAGAAGAACTAAATCTTGTTAACAAGTTTACAGCGAAAGCTATATCATGTCTTGTGTTCTTTTCAAGATACATCAATGCCCCTATGGCACTTAAATATGGTACTTCAGGACCAAGAAACTCTTCACCATCCTCGCAATGATGAAATTGATCTTTATTCACATCTAACGATCGTACAACCATTAGAGTACTTAATGAGTTGCTTTATCTATGTAAAATTTCTTTTATATCTTTTTCATATAAGTTGATTGATGAACATGAATTCTATTTTTTAAATGTTCGATCTGTAAGCCAAGACAAAACTTTGTTTTTCCAAGATCTTTCATCTCAAATTCTTTCTTTAAATAATTTACTGTATTTTGGAGCTCTTCAAGAGCTCCAATAATTTTTAGATCATTAACATAAACAGCAATTATCACAAAATTTGATCCAAACCTTTTTATAAAGACACATGGACAAATTGGATCGTTTTGGTAACATTCTTTTAACAAGTATTTACTAAGACGATTGTACCACATACATTCGGATTGTTTTAATCCATATAAACTTTTATTTAATTTGATCGAGCAATTTTCCCGAGAAACTCTATATCCTTCTGGGATTTAAAATCCTTTAGAAATTTGCATATAAATTTCATTATCAAGTATACCATACAAATAGGCTGTAACAACATCCATTAGATGCATGTCAAGTTTTCATGTACTGCCAAACTAATAGGATATCTAAACGTGATTGCATCCACCATAGGAGAATATGTCTCTTCATAATCAATGTCGGGTCTTTTGCGAAAATCCTTATGCTACAAGTTGTGCTTTTTATCTTACGAATTTATTTTTTTCATTTAATTTTTGCATAAATACTCATTTGTATCCTACTGGTTTTACACCTTTAGGTGTTTGGACTAGAGGTCCAAAAACCTCACGTTTAGAAAGTGAATTCAATTATACTTGAATTGCATCTTTCCATTTTGACCAATTTTTTCTATTTTTACATTCCTCAATAGATTTAGGTTCAGAATCATCATTTTCTTTTTCTACCTAAATAGCAACGTTATATGCAAAATTATTGTCGACAACTATAGTTTTTCGGTTCCATCTTTTTCCTGAAGTAACATAACTTATCGAGATCTCTTTGTTATAATCATTTTAAGGTACCTGAATCCCTTCTGGGGTTTTATGGTTATGATTAGTTATATCTTTGGCCTCTTCTTGGGAACTTGTCTCCATAATATAATCACCTTGAGTATTTGCTCATTTCCTTTTAGGATTATTTTTATCTTTGGAACCAACTGGTCTTTCGTGCTTCAGGCATGGATTACTTTCTTTTGCACTAACAGTTTGCCCTATCGGAATATAAATTCGTATTGGAGTATTTTCAGCTGGTATGTGAGATTTTGTAATTCTCTTTAGGTCAGTAAATGAATCTAGCAGTTGATTGGTGATGTTTTGCAAATGTATGATCCTTTGAACTTCTTGTTCACATTGACTTGTGCGAGGATCTAATTGAGATAATGATGATCCATTCCATATAATTTTTTTACCAACTGTATTTTCTCTCCCCCTAATGTTGGGAATATTATTTTATTAAAATGGCAATCAACAAATCGTGCAGTAAATAAATATCCAGTTAATGGTTCAACATACTTAATTATAGAAGGAGATTCATAACCAACATATATTCCCAACCTTCTCTGAGGACCTATCTTTATTCGTTATGGTGGAGCAATTGGAACATATACTACACATCCAAAAATTCTAAGATTTGACTCCTGACCAAAAGCCAATTGCAATGGGGAGGATTTATTATAACTTGTTGGCCTGATGCGCATAAGTGTTGATACATGCAAAATAGCATATCCCCAAGCTGTAACAGGGAGTTTTGTTCTCATACACAATGACCTAGCTATTAGTTGGAGGCGTTTGATAAACGATTTAGCTAAACCATTTTGTGTGTGAACATAAGCTACAAAATTTTCAACTTTTATCCCAATTGATATGCAAAAATCATTGAAAGCTGGAGATGTAAACTCACCAGCATTATCAAGACGGATAGTTTTTGTTGCATAATCTGGAAATTGTGCTCTTAATCGAATTATTTGAGCAAGTAGTCTCACAAATACCAGGTTGCGAGTTAATAATAAGCATACATGTGACCATCTACTAGATGCATCTATCAATACCACAAAATATCTAAATGGTCCATATAGTGGATGAATAGGTCCACATATATCACTTTGAATACATTCTAGAAATGCGTGAGATTCAATCCCAACTTTAGCTGTGATGGTCTAATAATCAGTTTACCTTGAGAACAAGCATCATAAGAGAAATCTTTGAATTCAAGAATCTTCTGGTTCTTTAATAAGTGTGTAACACCCCTAACCCGTATCTATTGCCGGAATAGGGTTACAGAGAATTACTAGAGTTTACAAATCAATTAATTAGACATTTCAGATATGAATGCTATATTATATCATCAATATACCTATAAGTTTTCCATCATTCAACCATATCAAACACACATTAAATATGTTAAGGCCACAGATATAAACACATCAAAATATATCAAACACAAGCCATTCAAATGGCTTGTCTCAAAAAAACATTTATATACCAACATTGGCCAAAATATCCTATACATGTCATTATAATCAGAATAAATTTACTGAAAGTACCAAAAGAGTCGATGGATAGTGTGAAATAGTAAATTTGATACAATTATGCATATATGCATTTGGTTATCTAGGTAAATATGGATATTTGGTTGACATGTTATTAATTTGTCATTTAAGGTGTCTAAGGGCATATTTGTTGTATATTGTGATAATACATGCTTAAAACTTGATTTTTGTAACACCCCTATACCATGTCCGACTCAAGGAACCTAATATAGGAATATTACATTTGGTGCCAAATTAATTATTGGCTAATTACTAATATATTTGAACATAAAAACGGACACTTGAAACATACTTAATATTGTTCCTAAGTACATATCATTCTATTCAAAATTTGTAAACATACCCTGTTATTGCTTGAAGATGTGATGAGATGAAAGCTTGCAATCTCAAATTCAACTCTTCAAAAAAAAATTTTGTATCTAATCTGCGCACGGAAACAAACCGTATGCTGAGTATACACCCAGTGGTATTACTATAATTCAAATACTTAAGGTAAAAACAATATATATACAGACATTAAATCTTACCACTATTTTACCTTTAATAAATCATTCATGCATTTAAACTTTAACTTTATTTTAATAATATGTATTTCAAATAGCTTCTCTTTATTTTAACTTATATATCTTCTTACTATATCAATATCCATTTCATGCATTTCATCAATAACCATTTCATAAAATCATTATTTCATATATTTCATTTTCACATCTCAATTCAGTGTCTCATTTCAAATCAATTTATTTCAATTCAAATCGCTTTTAATTTCCAATCAATATACCTTCAAATATTCACATAATTCATAATTCAATATCATTTCTTACTTCAATTCTTTTATTTCCCCTATCAACATGACTCGGACTTTGGCGGATACACGGATCCAACCAAACACACCAGTACGACACGTTGTGCCTAAAACGGTACATAGTACCTAATCAGTAAATGGCACATAAGTGCCTGAAATGATGCACGAAGTGCCTAAAGTATGACACATAAAGTGCCTGAAATAACAATACATAGTACCTGATCAGTATACGACACATAAGTGCCTGAAATGACACATGAATTGCCTAAAATACGACACATAAAGTGCCTAAAATACGACACATAAAGTGCTTGATCGGCAACAGTCAATAAATCCCGTACTCTTCCAAATCCTATGGCATGCCAACTATATCCGACTCAGCTCGACTAGTTAATAGGGTATTCAATATATATATTTCTCAATTCAATTTCAATTAATGCCATTTCAATCACAATATCTCATATTTTCCATTTGATTCAATTTCACATTTCAATCGATATTTCATTCAATTTCGATAAGCAAATTCACTTCCAGCATCAGTATCACTTATCAATTTCCACTTTCTCAATTCAATTCCAATAAAATCCATATCAATCACCAATTTCAATATTCCAGTTCAATGCCACAATAGTTCAATAATTCAATTCAAACTATTTCAATTTCTATTCAATAATCACATTTCAATTTCACTTTCTTAATTCAATATTCATCTCAATTACTCACATATAATCACAATTCAATCTAATTTCATTCAATTCAATATCAATACTTAATTTCAATAATCATATTCACTTGAAATCAACTCCATTCAAAACAATATTATCATACCAAATTTCTTACCTTATTTATTTATCATGCATTTCAATTAAAACACAATAATTAATAATACTTAAATTTGAATTGTAGTAATATAAACCGTGATTCTCGTGTCTACTCCTCGTCCACTTTTTCTTTTCCTTTTTTATGGATACCTCGGTGCAATATTAGCTACGAAAAATTAGGATAATTTTCATAATCATTAATACAATAGTAATTTATGTCTAATATTTAAATTTTCCTATTCAATTTCTACAGTAAATTCAATTTGGTCCTAATTAAATTCACTTACTTTCCTATCTTAATTCATACTTTATTTCTACTCAAATTTCAACCAAACTTAGACATAACTATCTAAATTTCATCATAAATACCTAATTTCAGAATTCTTGCAATTTAGTCCCTATTATGCAAATCTTATAGCTTACTTTACAATTTAATCCTTTAAATAATTCTAACTAAAATTTCTATCAATTAAACCCCTAATTCATCAATTTGCTCAACATGAACTATATTCAAAAACCTAAGAATTTCCAAAACTTCAACTTGATTTCAACAAAATTTTGTTCCAAAGCTTCTAAAACATCAAAATTAAGTAAAAAAAGACTTAATTGACTTACCAATTAAAGCTTTAAGCTTCAAAACCCTAATTTTTCCTTTTCTTTTCTTTTCTTCTTTCTTTTCCCTTGTTTCAATTGCTCTCTGTTTCTTTTCTTCTTTGTTTTGTTTCTTTTTTTATTATTTTACTTCATTATATATATTAGTTAACAATAACAATGATAATAATATAATATAATAAATATCTATTTACTTAAAAAGTAATTAAATAAATATATTACAAATGTATAAATACTATTATTACATTTGTATATTTTTATCACCACACACTTGGCTTTAATTTAATTCAATTCATAATATGATATTTATAATAAATTAATTTTGTAATAAATATCTTTAGTTTAAAATATAAGTAAATAAATAATTATACCATAAATGTTTACATATATTTATTACACGGGCACGGACATGGGCTGGGACACAGCCGTGTGTCCCTATTTCGAATGTCTACACGGCCTAAGACACGGGCGTGTCTCCTGACCGTGTGAGTCACACGGCCTGACCACACGATCGTGTGTCTCCTGCAACTTTGAAATATTTCAATGTTTTTCGAAAAAAATTTAGTACCCGATCTAGTCCTGACTTGTTTCTAATGTGTATTTTGGGCCTCGAAGGCTCATATAAGGGACAATATGTTTGATTTTGATTGATTTTTTATATGAATGCTATATTATATGAAATGTCTGATTAATTGATCTGCAAACTTTGGTAATGCTCCGTAACCCTATTTCGACAATAAATACAGGTTAGGGGTGTTACAGGGTGCCCAATTGAATTCTCAATTATTTTTTGCATTATAATAGATTTGGGATGGCCTAACTAGTCATGCCAAATAGTAAAAGTATGTGGTTCTACAAACTTCTGGTTTGTAGTAACATGTGCCTTAATTGCAGTAATGTGTATATTATAAATCTGATGGAAAAGCAGGTAGTCTTTCCCAAACATATTTCTTTCCACATTCAACATTTTTAATATATAGATATTCAATATTTTGCTCATTCATAGTCTCAATATGATACCCATTAATACGAATATCTTTAAAACTCAATAAATTTCTTTAAGACTTAGTGGAAGATAAAGCATCATCAATGACAAATTTTGCACCTTTAGGTAATAATATAATAGCTCTTTCGGAGACTTCAATAAGTTTTGAACTACCCGATATTGTATTAATATGAGCATCACTTATTGTTAAATGAGAAAAGCATTTTTGTCTCTTTGAGTATCGTATGTGTTGTAGCACCATCAGCTAGACACATGTCTTCATTGATTTTGGATCCAACAAAATTTTGTTGATCATTTATATTCTTCATAGAAATAAATAGAATATAACATTAGAAACGTTGCAAATATTTATTGAATATGTATAACTTGCAAAAAAAACATATATTTTTTATTTTTGAATAAAGAAAATAAACATATTTAAAATAACATAAAATTATAAAATAAAACCAACTTATTCTTTATGTAAGAAAACGAAACATACTTAAAAACAACATAAAATGCTAAAATAACACCAACCTTTCTAATGATTCTCAAAGAAATCTGTCACATCAATGTGAGTTATATCATTAAGGCCATGAATTACATCACCCTCATCTTTTGTCTCCATTTCATCATTTTTGGATATAAAATTTGTCTTAATATTATTTTTCTTCCCTTTAATGGTTGCTTGATAAAGTTTCACTAAATGTTCAAGCGTACGACAGGTCTGTGCCCAATGCCCCTCATACCACATCGGTAACATAAATTCTCAATAACCTTTGAAGGTTTATTTTGACCACCACTTTCTTGTCCTTTATTACTATTATTTTTCTAGTGGTTAGAAATGCCACTATTATGAACACCATGATAACGGTTACTAGTATGTCCTCGACCACGTCCCCCACTACGTCCACGACCACTACCACGATCATGACCACGACCATGATCGCAACATCTATATTTTTCATTTCCATAATTATTGTGTACTGTAGCATTCACTTCAGGGAGTGGTGCAGTACCAGTGGAACGAATTCCATAGTTTTTCATCAACAACTCATTATTTTCTCTAACAGTCCTAATCAGTTATGTTCTCTCCACATAATTTCAGTTGAGAACTAATTTTGAAAAGTTTTGAATTGTATTCACTTACAGTCTTAAAATCTTGCAACCGTAAGTGCATCCAATCATAATGAGCTTTAAGGAGGATAACTGTCTTCTAATGGTCAAATCGTTCTTTCAAATTTTTCCTCAACTCAAGAAAGTCTTTTACAATGAGATATTCCACTTTTAATCCTTCATGCAGATGATGACGGATGAAAATCATTGCTTTTTATTTGTCTTGGTTAGATGCTTTTTTTTACTACTATATAGTATTCCCTAGACCTTTAGCATCGAGGTGAATTTCAACATCTAACACCCATGACAAATATTTTTTTTCCCGAGATGTCTAGGGCGGCAAATTCAAGTTTGGCAAGATTTGATGTTATAATCACTAAAAAAAAGTAAAAAAAAAATTAGTAAAATAATAGTAATCAAATTCTTTGTCAAATGTAATTATAATAATGTATTTAAGAATGAAAATATGAAATAGTATAAAATAATTTGTGATATAAAATTTAGGATTACCTTAAGTCAATAGAGAAATTAAATTTGATTCCCCCTGAGAACTTTAAGCAAACCGCTGCACAAGTTTGAAACCCTCTTTTTTCGTCAATTTTGGGGTAGCCAAGCAACCAGTTTGGATACTAGGTTAGAAAAATAATGAAAGTAATTTCACATGAGATTAGAATAAGGATAGAAAGTAATTGAGGTATGGGTTTCAATTTAGGGGTATCAAATGAAAAATAAGAACGAGGTGGGTTTAGAAAAAAAATTTGAGAATCATGTTGATAACGCGTTATAAAATAAAGAGAGATGGAGAGAATAAAGAACAGAGACAGCAATTGAGAATATACTTTATTGATCAAATGAATGATTATAATACTTCATTAGAGTCTCTATTTGTAGGAATAATAAGTATTGTTGACACCATTTTTTTGATTAATGGGGTCGACTTGGATTTTGAAAAAGAAAATGAATACGGGAGTTGCCACCAATCTTTTTTAATGAGGTGTGATCGGGTCACCTCAAAAAGTGGTTGTTTTTAATAAATGATTTGGTTTTATTAAAACAACGATTTTGGTCCACGAAATTTAGAAAAACAGGTTCGGGAGTCGGTTACGTACGAGGAAAGGTTAGCACCCTCGTAACGCCCAAAATTGGTACCTAGTTGATTAATTAGTGTCTTAGTGTCGAAGATTGAAAACTTTGAAAAATTTTAAAAATGCGATCCCAAAAAAAATTTCGAATAATATGGGTTGGAATTTAGGATTCTCTTATTCCAAAAGAATATCACATCCAGCACATTAGGATACGATACTTTAAACTCTCGAAACCAAGATCACCTTATGGCTTCCAAAACCCATACTTTGAAATTTTAAGAGGGTATTTGGCTATTTGGTCAAACGAGAAATCGAAACCCAGCACGTTAGGGCACATTTTCTCAAATTTCCAAACGCAAAATATTGTCTTATTTAGAAAAATTTTCCTTTTGATGTATGGTGTTAATATGCATAACGGAATAACAAATATAATAATGTAAGTAAAAATAATATGAACAACAACAAAATTAAGATAAATAAATAAAAGAGACAAATAAATTATATAATAACAAGTAAATACATGAATAGAATTAAAACGTTTTAAAATAATAATAGACACGTAAATAAATAAATAAATAATAATAACAATAAATAAAATAAATAAAATTATAAAATGTAAAAATATATATGTACGTATATATATACAACAAAGTTTGAAATTAAAATAAATAATAATAATAAGTAAATAATAATAATATTATTATTATTATTAACAAAATAGTGAATTAATCTAAAATTTAAAAATTATAAAAAAGATATAAGTAAATAAATAAAATAAATGGGAAAACAAAAATATCTTTAAACCTGATACATAAATATAAATAGAAATATATAAATAATAGCAATAATAATAGTAATAATATTAATATTAATTAATTAAAAAATAGCAAGTATAAAGGACTAAATCGAACTAAAAGATGGAAATTTGGGGCAGATTCGAAATAAATAAAAAAAGAAATGGGCTATATTGAGTGCGCGAATGAAATGGAGGGACCAAAATAGTAAATATCCCGCCCCCCAAAATGCATCACTTTGCGTGGGACTAAAATGAAACAGAATTAAAACTATGCGGCTAAATTAAAATAAAAGAAAAGAAAGAAAAAGGACCAAATCGCAACACGTTGCAAAAACATAATGACTGCGCATGCAAATAGCCTAAAAGTCAAAAACGCGCGGATCCTCTGGTGGGTCGGGTTGCATGCCCGAGTTGAGGGGCTAAACGATGTCGTTTTGGGCATTTGAGGCCAGTCCCAAAACGAGGTCGTTTTGGGGCCTTTAAAACTCAATTTTTTGACAAGAAACTTTATTCTTTTCCTTCTAAAAAAACAAAAAAATGCTTTCCCCCCGTCTTTCTTAGCTCAGAATCTGGCGAAGGCTCCGGTGCCGGACCACCATAGCGGCCGCCGATCGCCGGCGACGGCGCCTGACCACCGTGGCGGCCGTCGGCAACGGCGCCACCATCCATGGCGACCGAAAAATTCGAAAAGGTACCTTTTTTACTATATATTTATGCATATATATATAAAAACATAAATGTATAAAAAATGAGCTCAAAAATAAAATAAATAAAAATAATAAAACCTTTACGTTTTCTTTTTTTTCAAATCTGTTTCGTTGCTTGCTTCTTTATTTTTGTTTTTTTTGCTGCTTGAATCTCTGCTTTTTTTTATTTCTCAAAGAAAAAAAATCCATTTTACAGTGGTTTATCATGGCTTTTATAGCCATTTTTACAAAGGCTTTTTAATCTATTTTATTTTTGCTGTCACTTTTGTACAGGCACAAGTGGGCAGGGGAGCGACGGAGCAGGTGGTGGCAGTTGGGTCTGGATACCCTAGGTGCGACGCACCTAGGGTTAGGTTTTTCTTTCTCCTTTTTTTGTGTTTGTTTTGGGCTGCTGGAAATGGGTTTGGGTAATTGGGCTATTTGGGTTTAGTTATTTTTGGGTCTGAATTGGGTTTGGGTAGGGTGTTGGGCTTGTTTGTAATTTGGGTTGTGGTTTTGGGTTTTGGCCTCAAGTCAAAATTGGGCTTGTACAGCTGCCCCTGTTTGCTCGTTGTTGTGTAACGAGAACAGAGCAAAGACTAAGAAAGACCAATTTTGCCGGTCTCACCGAGTTTTGACTTCTTAGTGCTCATCTTCTTCAAGTAGCTTCGTTCCAGTCCACTGTGTCTTGTTGTTTCGATCCACTCTATTGCCACTTCAGAGAGATACGACTTGTGGCTTCTATTCACTCTACTGCAACTTTAGGGGGTAAGGTTTGTGGTTTTAGTTTGCTCCACTGCAATGTCAGGGAGATAAGACTTGTCATGGTAAATTTAATCTAACCTACTGCAACTTCAGAGGTATAGGATTAGCAGCTTCAGTCTGCTCCATTGCAACTTCAGGGAGATAAGACTTGCATATTCAACCTGCCCCACTGCAACTTCAGGGGGATAAGGTTTGTTACTTCAACCTGCTCTAATGCAACTTCAGAGAGATAAGACTTGTAGCCTGTCTTCAATCTGCTCCACTGCAACTTCAGGGAGATAAGATTGGTTTATTTTTAACCTGCTCCACTGCAACTTCAGGGAGATAAGGTTTGATATGATCTGTTTTACTGCAGTCTGCTCCTCTACACTTTAAGGAGATAAGACTGGTGGCTTAAATCTGCTTCCCTACTACCTTGGGAAGATAAGATTCGTTGCCTTTGATCTGCTCAACTACTGCTTAGGGAGACAGGATCTACAATCTTCAACCTACTCCACTGCTTCTTAGGGAGACAAGGCTGGTATCTTCGATCTACTTCGCTGCCAATACATGAAGACAAGATCTCCTGCTTTCAGTCTTAACGCTAGGGAAATAAGATTTGTTATGGTTTAATCTGACCTACTGCAACTTCAGAGGTATAGGATTCATCGTTTTAATCCGCTCCACTGCAACTTTAGGGAGATAGGATTAGTAGTTTCAATCTGCTCCGCTGCAACTTCAGAGAGATAAGATTGGTTATGGTTTAATCTGACCTACTGCAACTTTAGAGGTATAGGATTCATCGTTTTAATCTGCTCCACTGTAACTTCAGAGAGATAGGATTAGTAGCTTCAATCTGCTCCACTGCAACTTCAGGAAGATAAGATTGGTTTAACCTGCTCCACTGCAACTTCAGGGAGATAAGGTTTGATATGATCTGCTCTACTACAACTTCAGAGAGATAAGATCTGTAATTTATAGCTTCAATCTGTTCCACTGCAACTTCAGGGAAATAAGATTCGCTATCTTTAGTCTGCTCCTCTACAACTTCAGGGAGATAAAACTCGCATCTTCAACCTGCCCCACTGCAACTTTAGGGGGATAAGGTTTGTTACTTTAACCTACTCTACTGCAACTTCATATAGATAAGGTTTGTGGCTTTAATCTACTCCACTGCAACTTCAAGGAGATAAGATTAGTGGCTTCAATATGCTCCACTGCAACTTCAGAGAGATAAGACTTGTTATGGTAGATTTAATCTGACCTACTGCAATTTCAAAGGTATAGTATTTATCGTTTTAATCCGCTCCACTACAACTTTAGGGAGATAGGATTAATTGCTTCAATCTGCTCCACTGCAACTTCAGGGAGATAAGATTAGTATCTTCAAACTGCTCCACTACAACTTCAGGGAGATAAGGTTTGCTATCGTCAGTCTACTCCTGTGACACCCCTTACCCGTATTCAACACCAGAATAGGGTACGAGGCATTACTAGAACACATACACTTGTAAACGTATTTAATCGAATTATAAAACTTTATCTCAATTAAAACTTTCAAATTATTAACATGCTTTTAAAATTCTTCATAATATATCTTCAAAATATTATATTCATAATAAATAGGACCTACAAGACCCGATACATATTCATGCAGTTTACAAGTCTTAATAATTCAATGCTTCATTTCCATTTCATTCAATTCACAAATTTCTCATGTTCACAATTCAAATCATTAAGTTCAATTTTAATATGTATTTACCATTTAACTCAACATTTATCGATTGTACCATTCATTTACACATTTATGAAATCCTCAATTTTGCAATGAAAATATCAATTTAGCTTAAATAACAACATCAATTCAACTCATCATCCTAGTATAAATTCACTACCACTTATCCATTTACTATAATTCTTTTGGGTCCATTTGTCACTTACCATCCTTAATCAAAGTAGGGAACGGTTACGGAAAATTGAGTACTTCACTTCCATTTTACCATAGTATAACTATGGTCTTGCGTATGATCACTTAGCACTTTCTGAAGCCATAGCCCTGCCATGGTCTTACACGGATCACATTTATCACTTGTCACTTGTCACTGATTAGATAAGTGTAGCTAAAGCTACCACTTATCACTTGTCACTTGTCATCGATCAAATAAGTGTAGCTACGCTACCACTTATCACTTGTCACTTATTATTGATCAGATAAGTGCAGCTAAAGCTATCACTTATCACTGATCAGATAAGTGTAGCTAAAGCTACCACTTATCACTGATCAGATAAGTGTAGCTAAACTACCACTTATCACTTGTCACTTATCACTGATCAGATAAGTGTAGCTAAAGCTACCACTTATCACTTGTCACTTATCACTGATCAGATAAATGTAGCTAAACTAGCACTTATCACTTGTCACTAATCAGAAGTACTTAAATCCGACATTCCGCTCAATTTGATCATTTATTTGGTTTTCGCATTTTTATTTTATTCTCAATTCATCAACAAATATATCTCATCATACAATATATAATTCATGAAATTAACATATAATCATTAAATTTCAACCATATAAACTTAATATTTTATTACCTTTCTACACTCGTTTCCTATGCATATCACACAAGATATTAACATATCATTTGACCATAGCCGTAAACTAGTGTATTTAAACATCACTCTTTTTGGAACTAACCACATGATAAACCATTTCACTAGAGATTACATAATTTAAACCTTACCACTAATGATCACAAGCATATTTCCAATTAGGCACTTACCATTTCAATGCATAACTTATAAATTTAACGTGGCATAAACCAACCACTACTTGGCCAAAGCTTAAGCATGTACACCAAATATGTTGGCCAAATACACAAATAGCATAAGCATTATAAACATGGACGAGCACAACATTTATTCATGTATCACGCTTATCAACATGTGTTAATTCATAAACCATTCATGACATTACTTCATGTCAAATCATATACCTAATATACCATACATACATACTATGAAACTTTATTTTCAGACATGAGCTTAAACCATGACCAATAATGCACAATTATAAGCATCATTTCTATTTCATCGTTTATCAATTATAATCAAGCGTATGACCAATTATACACAAATCATTCATATATTTTCCCAATTTTCCTCCTTCTCCTCTCCATTCCACATCCTTAATGTGTATAACACATTTAAACAACATTTTCCATACTATCACTATTTTCTTGTATGTAAATTCAACTTGTCTATCTGAGTCAAAGTCACTAATTTATTTATATCTCGAGCTACAGAGATCCAAATTAAGATCCGTTAATTTTAACTGAAACTAGATTCACATATCTTCTTACCATAAAATTTTTATAATTTTTGGTTTAGCCAAATAGTACAATTTATTCTTTAAAGTTTCCCCTATTTCACTACTCGATAGTTCTGACATCTCTTCACTAAAAATTAATTATCTCATTGTACAAATTTCGGATATGTTTTTGTTTGTTTCTCTTAAAATAGATTCACTGAGGATTATAAACATATAAATTTTATCCCATAATTATTTTTTTTACAATTTTTGACAATTTTCCAAATTCAGAACAGGGGATTCCGAACTCATCCTGACTCTGTCTAACTAAACTTCAAATATCTCAAAATATATAACTCTTTTGCTTTCTATGTTTCTTTTATGTAAAAATAGACTCACTCAGCTTCAATTTCATATATTATTCAGCCTCTAATTCAATTTCCACCATTTTTGGTGAATTTTCAAAGTCACACAGCTGTTGCTGTCTAAACTGTTTTGTTGCTAAATGTACTATTTCATAATTTCACTTTTTCTCATTTTTCATTTTATCGATCAAGGTCAATTTCTCATCTTTCTTGATTTATAACAATACATTTAACTTATTTAACACTCACATTATTCAATTTAGTTCAAAAATCACTATTTAGAAAAATTACATTTTTGCCCCTAAACTTTTCATTAATTCTTATTTCGTCCCTAGGCTCGAAAAATGAAATTCATGGAATCCAATCCCCTTTTCAAGCCTAAACGAAATTCATATGTATTTATGACAGTTCATAGATTTCACGAAAATCATAATTTTTCCTTTGAATTTTACAAGTTTACCATTTAGTCCCTATATCTCAATTTCACCCAAAATCACTTTGTAAAAGTTGTTTATTTACTAACAACCTTTCATTTTCTACCATAAATTTTTAATTTTCAGCATGTTCATCCATGACACAATTTCCATACCTTGATAACTTTTCAAATAAATCCTCAAAATAAAGAGAACATGTTATCTCAATCTCAAAAATATAAAAATTATTAAAAACGGGACATGATTACTTACCAATTTATGCCAAGAAAGTCTCTTCTCTCTCTCCTAGGGTTTCCATGTAAATTTTGGGGAAGAAGATGATAGAAAAAGATGATATGTCCATGTAATTAATTATCATCTTTTAATTTCCCCAAATTCCAATTTAGTCCTTTTCTTTTTCTCAAATTCCATGGATGATTCATCCATAAAAAGCTACCATCTTTTGATTAATAGTCTATTTACCATATAAGGACCTCTAGTTTTGAATTTCATAACTATTTAACCCTTCTAGCTTCTAGAATTCAATTTCTACATTTTATAAAAATAGGTCCTTTCCTTAATTAATCACTATATCGATAAAATTTTAGTATCAGTATTTTCATGCAACCTTCCTATCATAATGCAACACATGTCATAATTTTAAAATAAAATTTTCCTCGTCAGATTTGTGGTCTTGAAACCACTGTTCTGACTAGACCCAAAAATCGGGCTGTTACAACTTCACTGCAACTTCAAGGAGATAAGACTTGTATCTTCAACTTGCTTTACTGCATAAAGTCTGATGCGATCTGCTCTACTGCAACTTTAGAGAGATAAGATCTATCATTTTAATCCGCTCCACTCCAACTTCAAGGAGATAGAACTAGTGGCTTCAATATACTTTCCTACTACCTTGGGAAGATAAGGTCTGATATGATCTGCTCTACTGCAACTTCAGAGATATAAGATCATCAATTTATAGCTTCAATCTGTTCCACTATAACTTCAAGGAAATAAGATTCGCTATCTTCAGTCTGCTCTACTACTGCTTAGGGAGATAAGATCTACAATCTTTAACCTACTCCACTGCTGCTCAGGGAGATAGGACTGGTGTTTTCGACCTGCTTCACTCACTGCCAGTACAAGAAGACAAGATCTGCTGCTTTTAGTCTACTCCGCTACAAACTCAGGGAGGCAAGGCTGATGTCTTCGATCTGCTTCACTGCCAGTACAAGAAGACAAGATCTGCTATCTTCGATCTACTTTGCTACCAATATAGGAAGACAAGATCTGCTATCTTCGATCTACTTTGCTGCCAATACGGGAAGACAAGAGCTGCTATCTTCGATCTACTTCGCTGCTAATACAGGAAGACAAGATCTGCTATATTCGATCTACTTCGCTGCCAATACAGAAAGACAAGACCTGCTATCTTCGATCTACTTCGCTGCCAATACAGGAAGACAAGATTTGCTATCTTCGATCTACTTCGCTGTCAATACAGGAAGATAAGACCTACTATCTTCGATCTACTTCGCTGCCAATACAGGAAGATAAAACCTACTATCTTCAATCTACTTCGCTGCCAATACAGGAAGATAAGATTTGCTATCTTTGATCTACTTCGCTGCCAATACAGGAAGACAAGATCTGTTATCTTCGATCTACTTCACTGCCAATACAGGAAGATAAGACCTGCTATCTTCAATCTACTTCGCTACCAATACAGGAAGACAAGACTTGCTATCTTTGATCTACTTCGCTGCCAATACAGGAAGACAATATCTGCTATCTTCGATCTACTTCGTTGCTAATACAGGAAGACAAAACCTGCTATCTTCGATCTACTTTGCTGCCAATACAGGAAGACAAGACCTGCTATCTTTGATCTACTTCGCTGCCAATACAGGAAGACAAGACCTGCTATCTTCAATCTACTTCGTTGCCAATACAGGAAGACAAGATCTGCTATCTTCAACCTACTCCACTGCTGCTCAGGGAGATAAGGCTGGTATTTCACAGATCTGTTCTCTGGGGAACATGACCTGTAGAATCCATTTCATGAGCCTATTTATGCCTAGTGATTAGGATGTTATGATCGGAATGAATCAAAACTTCCTAACTAAATGTGCATGCATAAATGCAAAATGTCATGAAAATGATCCCTCAATGTTTGAGTTGTTATTGGTCATTGTTCAATAAGATTTTATTGTCGTTAGAATGCTATCTTGTCTGGTTGGTAACGCTTGCATCTTACTTAACTGGATTTCCCCACTGTAATCTTCAAGGTTCTATCCATTGTAATCTTCAAGGTTCAATATACTGTAATTTTGGGACATAAAATTTGAACCATCCTCCTCCCACTGGAATTTAGGAGTATAAGATCTGACTCTCTCAATCCTCTCCTATTGTAATTCAAGGATACAAGAATTGAATCTATTTGGCCTTACACCATTCCCAAGGTGTCGTACCAAATGTTTATACATAATTGTAAAATTTTCTCTTCCAAGAAACCTCTTATTATCACTTGGTGATCATTGCTTGTTTGTTCATTGAAGCTTTGTCACCAACACAACATCTTGTCATTTTGTTCACTAAATGTTTTGACAACGAAATTCGAAGGGATAGTCTTAGGCTTTCCCTTCTTAGATATTTCAACCTTTAAACTTGGTGCGTTCTAAACAATAGTCCTATTTCAGGTTCTTGTATTATTTAGAAACTTCTAGAGTAATATGCAAAACTTTCCTTCTGAAAGTACTATTAGTCCATTAATCATTATTCCAATGCAACATGCTTGCAAAAGATCTTAACAATGGATAAAAATAGAATTGATTTGGAAGCCTAGCTCGAAATAAATTATCAAGGATAGAAAGAATAAAAGAGGAATTGATTGGAACACGTATCTTGAAAAAGAATGAAGTATTCCAAGAACAACAAATTCAATATAAATAGTATAAATATTAGGTGCCCCAAATATCACAGCTTGAACTTCTCTGTACAAACTCTTTGAAAGACCATTCTGAGCTTGACATGTGTTTAGGAGATCTACAGGACTTTGTCGATGCCCCAAGATGTCGCCTACCCTTTCCTATTGATTTAGGTATAACAAGATCACCACATGCCCCAATCTAATCAAAATTTGAGCTGTTCTAATCACCTCATGCCTCATTTTGATCCAAAATTTGAGCCACCATTTTCGAGTTTTCAACTCAAATCCCCTTTGGTCTCAAGGCGCCCTTTGCAGGTTTTCGCCTTGGCCTCTCATTTTCTTTATTTTTTTCTCTTTTTTCTATTTTTTTGAAATATATTTTTATTGACTCTAAACTCATAGGATTAGGCAAGTCCTTGTTATCCCTTACGATCAAAATTAATGCTTTTCTAGATAGGGTCTTTCACATAATGCCCTTCCCGGTTTGGCATCCACTTCCTTCTGAAGTCCTTCTGTATGGGGAAGATCTTCTTCAATACCAGGTCCCCCTAATGGAATTCTCTATGGTGAACCTTCTTTGGTGACCTCTCATCATTTGTTTTTGGCGCATTTGATCATGACGGATAACTTTGAAACTTTCTCTTCAATCGGATTGGATCCAAAAACTCAAAGAGAAGGAATCTCGAATTCAATGGGCAAAACCGCGATAGGCCAAAGTGAAAGGCGTTACCTGATAGAGTTTTTTTTACCGCGTCGTTCATTTTGGGGTGATATGGTGTTAATCTTGAACAGACTACAAACTTCTGATATCGTGCTCTTGTTCAAATTTAGTGCATTGTCAGATATGATCCCTTTTGGCATTCCATACTGACATATGATTTTTTCAAGAATTTACTGACTATCAACTTTGTGACATTGGAATATGAAGTAGCTTCCACTCACTTAGTAAAGTAATCGACGACTAGAAAGATGAATCGATGACCGTCAGAAGCTTTTGGTAAGATCGGCCCACTGAAATCTGTGCCCCACATAGAGAAAGTCTATGGAAAAGTTATAACATGAAGGGATGAAGGAGGCACATGAATCTTGTCTCCATAAATTTGGCACTTATGACATTTCTTGGTACAACTGATGCAATCCCCTTCCATGGTGGACCAACAGTACCCGAATCTCATGATTTGCTTGGTCATTGTAAAACCATTAGCATGTGTTCCTCAGACACCATTATAGACCTCTTCCAAGATTTTCTTAGCCTCAACAGCATCTACACGTCTTAGTAGCTCAGGCATATCATGGTACGATCATGCGAAAACATCTTTGAATTCTTGGAGTAACTCAATGCCGTCTCGCTTTGTCTCTACGATGATATAGGCTCCGATCTTCACCTCTTCCTTTTCTCCTAAGCTTACAATTTCCACTTGATTCCTTGTAAGGTAAGATCTGTTTCTCGACTTGTTCTACCATCCTTAACAAGTCTAGAAATAGGCTATAATCTATGTCATCTTCAAAGTTATGAGACCCTCTAAACATATGTCTCGCTCAAAAAGAGATTCTGAGTCTGTATCAGCGTCACTCATGTCATTGATATCTAGGGACCTATTGTAGGTACAAAATAATATACAAATAATGTATGAATTTAAGAATAAGTATTTGTACAGTATGATTATGAATGAAAGATTGATTCGAAAGAAAAATCCAAAAGAATGAAAGAATCAAAAATAATTATTCATAAAAAATAAAAGAATATTGGCTCAAAAATGATCGCAAAGATGCATTTCATAATGACGTTCAAACATGAGTCTATTTCACAAAAGAGTTCTTATTGCCTCTAGGCTAAAAGCAACAAGTGTGTTCTGAACATTACTCTAAATAAGCTCTAAATACTACAGAGATTTCTTCTACAATCCGATTGCTTAGAACACTTCCAAGTTTATAAGGGTGAATATCTAACAAGGTCCCTTTTCATTTGTGTCTTCATATATGGCATTGATGTGAACGTTTCCCTACACTTTTTCATACATCCAATTGACCCGATAATCAATATGATTAGGTAATAGATTTTCTGCACTAGATCAATCATCAAATTTGACGATGCCCATACTGATAAGCCTTTCGATCAGTTTCTTGAAAGTGGTGCAATTTTCTATAGAATGTCCTACAATTCCTGTATGGTATTCGCATTGGGCGTTTGCATCATACCATTTTGGGAATGGAGGTTGCATGGGTTCTGAGTAGAGCAGGGATACAACATGTGCATCAAACAGATTTTGATACAACTGTCTATATGTCATTGGGATGGGTGTAAATTGGTGTTTTTCTGTGTTTGGCCTCAAGTTAGATTCTTGCCTTGAGGCACTTTGATAGCCAGTGGTTACGACCCTCGGCTGGCCTACAGTGACCGATTTGGAATACCCTTTACTATGCATGCCCAGGTTATTCACTTCATTTTCCTTGTTCTTTAGGGTTGATCTTTTGACACTTTCGCCCATATCTATCTTCCCACTTCTTATTGCGTTTTCGATCATCTCGCCAGACATTACTATATCTAAGAAGCTCATGGTAGCGCTTCCTAACATATGGTTAATGAATGGGGCTTTTAGAGTGTTGATGAAAAGCATTGTGGTTTCTGTCTCCAAAAGAGGTGGCTGGATTTATGTCGCTACCTCCCTCTATCTTTCGGCGTATTGCTTGAAGCTCTCACTTTGCTTCTCTTCCATATTTTGCAGGGTGATTCTATCAGGGACCATATCTGCTACATTACTGTATTGCTTCATAAATGCTTGTGCTAAGTCCCTCCATAAACTAATCTTGGTACGGCTTAATTGATTGTAACACTTAGATGTTGCCCCTGTGAGGCTATCTTGGAAGTAATGTATAAGTAGTTGGTCGTTGTTAATGTATCCACTCATACGCCTACAAAACATGGTATTATGAGCTTCAGGGCAACTGGTCCCATTGTATTTCTCAAATTCTGGCATTTTGAACTTATGGGGGAGTACCAAATCCAGGACCAAACTCAAATTTTTAGCATCAATCCCCTGATAATTCTCAATACTTTCCATAGCCCTGAACTTTTCTTCGAGCCATTTACATATTTCCTCCAGCTGTTTTGGCAATTCTTCATTTGTTTTCTCTTTCTCAGCCACTTTGTCAAAATCGGGTACGATGGGACTGGTAGGGTTCTCTCCAGGGTTAGAACCTGATCCAGTTTGGAAGTTCATTGGCATGGAGGTACCAGCCTGAAATTGTTGAGGCCTGATTGTGACAGAGGACCTTCGTTGGTGTACATCAACTTGGGGCTGTACATGTGAAGGAGTAAAGCCTGGAGGGTAGCGGGGTCCATCATTATCTCCTTCTTCAACATTAACTATGGGGTCCTTTCCTTTGTTATTTCCCCCAACCAACAGCTATGTTAACTGAGTCATCATGTTCTTCTGGGACTCCATCATCTTTTCTGCCATATCTTGCTAATTTTTTTCTAGCCGCTCTCGCATTTGGTCTTGCATCTCTTTTTGGAGCTGTTCGAGTCTTTTTAATCTTTGATCCATGTTTTTCAATTTTGCCCGAGTACCGTAACGATGTTTAGTCGATAGAATTTTTTCGGTTCCCAAGTTAACTGAAATAATTTTACCTAATTAGGATTCTTTTGTGAAAATCTAATGCATATGATGCAATGTAATGCAAATGCATAGAATGAATGCAAAAAGAAAGAGAGGCATTGATTCTGAATTCAATTCCATTAAAACAACTTTTCTAGAAGACAAATTTCTTTACATAAAATGAACTATATATGCGGCTTTGCCCTCATATTTCAGGCGAAGACATCGATCTTTTTCTTTATATACGGATGCTAGGATTAAATCTTGTGAATTTTCCAAAATCTGTCTCTACTATCTCTTTTTGGTTTGATCCGAGCCACGACCCATTGATCACCCTGCGATGCTCTTTAGTTTCTTTGAGACGCGACAGCTCTCGAATAATCTTTGTCGGTTTGAATCCTCAGGCAGTGAAGCATAGTCGTATATTCCTCCATGAACTTTCAGCCTTCTCTCATTGTGTTTAATCATACCATATTCGGGCAGACGCATTATATTCCACTTTATCAAGAAATTCATTTTCCATGACAAGCTTTTCTATTTAGCAATCAAATTTGAATCAACACCTCTTTTCTATGATGAAAATGCAAAGTAATCATAACCAAAACAAAACGAAACGGGTTAGTACAAAGCAAAAGCAAACAAGAAAAATAGAGTACATATTCGGGTGACCACTAGGGGTTTGGTATGGTTCTACCTAAAGCGGGCTCTTAAGGCTCACTATATGCGGTTTGGTTCTAAAGTAAAGGTACCCAAACCAGCAGATTCCTCGATCCCCACCCATTATAGGCTCATACGGATCGAGTTCGGTTAAGGGGAATACATTTCCTTATAGCTGCACAGAGATGAAAATCTCACGAAGACATAGGTGCAGATGTATCCCGGAAGTGATCCACTATCCTGCACGGAGGTGAAAACCTCACGAAGGAGTATCTTTTCACTCCCACTTAAAAGGGTGTGACCAACAGTCATGCAATGTAATGTGCAGAAAGATGCCAAAACTTAAACTAACACAGCAATTATAAACCACAATAATGAATATCATAATAAAGACGGATGAAATGCAACGAAAGGATCGTATATTTAAATCAATTTTTCAAGTTTTGACAAAAAGACAAAAAATAATCAACTCGTGACTTGACTCTCTTATTTTGGTTCCCCAGTGGAGTCGCCAAGCTGTTGACACCATTTTTTTGATGAATGGGGTCGACTTGGATTTTGAAAAAGAAAACGAATACGGGAGTCGCCACCAATCTTTTTTAATAAGGTGTGATCATGTCACCTCAAAAAGTGGTTGTTTTTAATAAATGATTTGGTTTTATTAAAACAACGATTTTGGTCCACGAAATTCAGAAAAACAAGTTCGGGAGTCGGTTACGTACGAGAAAGGGTTAGCACCCTCGTAACGCCCAAAATTGGTACCTAGTTGATTAATTAGTGTCTTAGTGTCGAAGATTGAAAACTTTGAAAAATTTTAAAAATACGATCCCAAAAAAAATTTCGAATAATATGGGTTGGAATTTAGGATTCTCTTTTTCCAAAAGAATATCACATCCAGCACGTTAGGATACGATACTTTACACTCTCGAAACCAAGATTACCTTATGGTTTCCAAAACTCATACTTTGAAATTTTAAGAGGGTATTTGGCTATTTGGTCAAACGAGAAATCGAAACCCAGCACGTTAGGGCACATTTTCTCAAATTTCCAAACGCAAAATATTGCCTTATTTAGAAAAATTTTCCTTTTGATGTATGGTGTTAATATGCATAACGGAATAACAAATATAATAATGTAAGTAAAAATAATACGAACAACAACAAAATTAAGATAAATAAATAAAAGAGACAAATAAATTATATAATAACAAGTAAATAAATTAATAGAATTAAAACGTTTTAAAATAATAATAGACACGTAAATAAATAAATAAATAATAATAACAATAAAGAAAATAAATAAAATTATAAAATGTAAAATATATATGTACGTATATATATACAACAAAGTTTGAAATTAAAATAAATAATAATAATAAGTAAATAATAATAATATTATTATTATTAACAAAATAGTGAATTAATCTAAAATTTAAAATTATAAAAAGATATAAGTAAATAAATAAAATATATGGGAAAACAAAATATCTTTAAACCCGATACATAAATATAAATAGAAATATATAAATAATAGCAATAATAATAGTAATAATAATAATATTAATTAATTAAAAAATAGCAAGTATAAAGGACTAAATCGAACTAAAAGATGGAAATTTGGGGCAGATTCGAAATAAATAAAAATAGAAATGGGCTATATTAAGTGCGCGAATGAAATGGAGGGACCAAAATAGTAAATATCCCGCCCCCCAAAACGCATCATTTTGCGTGGGACTAAAATGAAACAGAATTAAAACTATGCGGCTAAATTAAAATAAAAGAAAATAAAGAAAAAGGACCAAATCGCAACACGTTGCAAAAACGGAAGGACTGCGCATGCAAATAGCCCAAAAGTCGAAAACGCGCGGATCCTCTGGCGGGTCGGGTCGTATGCGCGGGTTGAGGGGATAAACGACGTCGTTTTGGGGCCTATAAAAATCAATTTTTTGACAAAAAACTTCATTCTTTTCCTTCTAAAAAAAACAAAAAAAAAATGCTCTCCCCCCTTCTTTCTTAGCCCAGAATCCGGCGAAGGCTCCGGTGTCGGACCATCGTGGCGGCCGCCGGTTGCCGGCGATGGAGCCGCCGTCCACGGCAACCAAAAAATTCGAAAAGGTACCTTTTTTACTATATATTTATGCGTATATATATATAAAAACATAAACGTATAAAAAAGGAGTTCGAAAATAAAATAAATAATAAAAAAAAACCTTTGCGTTTTTTTTTTCAAATCTGTTTCGTTGCTTACTTCTTTCTTTTTGTTTTTTTGATGCTTGAATCTCTGCTTTTTTTTTATTTCTCAAAGAAAAAAAAATCCCTTTTACAGTGGTTTATCATGGCTTTTATAGCCATTTTTACAAAGTTTTTTTAATCTATTTTATTTTTGTTGTCACTTCCATTGCAGGCACAAGTGGGTAGGGGAGCGACGGAGCAGGTGGTGGCAGTTGGGTCTGAATACCCTAGGTGCAGCGCACCTAGGGTTAGGTTTTTCCTCTTTTTTTGTGTGTGTTTGTTTTGGGCTGCTGGAAATGGGTTTGGGTAATTGGGCTTGTATTTGGGCTGTTTGGGTTTAGTTATTTTTGGGTCTGAATTGGGTTTGGGTAGGTTGCTGGGCTTGTTTGTAATTTGGGTTGTGGTTTTGGGTTTTGGGCCCCGGGTCAAAATTGGGCTTGTACAAGTATAAAAGTAGAGATCTAATTCTAATAACTATTAGAATAAGATATTCATAATAATTTTAATATTTTCGTTGCTCATTTTCTTGATGTATCTTTATTTTGGTTAAATTAACTGTATTTTTTTATAATGTAAACCTCAGTAAATTAATTTTATTTCTTGATGTATCCTTTTATTGTATTTTTTTATAAAGAATAATATTTATAATTAAGTATGAAACTAATCTAAAAATTTTAAAGCTCATAAAAAATTTTGTATAATAAAATATATTTAATCTATTAGTCAAATGAGTAACTAATCAAAACAATTAATGTTTATAAATTTTATTACAAACCAATAAAAGTTTGCAATAACTTATTATCAAAATCGAATTCATAATTTTCACTCTTAAAGAGTATGTGGGTTGGAGTTATAAAGATAGAGGCGAAACTAGAAATTTGTTTTTTTTTTTTTTTTGAATGAAATTATATATTTTTATGATAATAAAAACGTAATTTTATCATTTTAATAACTAATATTTTATAATTTTAAAAGACTAAATCAAAATTTTATCATTTTTGGAAGCTAAAATATATTTTAATCATTACTAATTTAAAATTTTATAAATTATAAAGAGACCTAAATGAAAAAAAAATCATTTAGGGGGCCGAGCCCCTGTCAACCCCTGACTTTGCCACTATCTAAAGACAACGTTATAGAGAAGAACAACTATAAACGTTGAACATGAATTATAAAATGGACATAATCAACTTCACAATTTATCGTTTTGATAAATTGACCATTTTACTTTTAACAATTTAAAGAATAATTTCCAAAATTTTCCATTCAGCTTAAAAATCGTAGTTTTATCTGTATTAATTTAATGTTTGTTAATTAATAATTAATAGGTAAATAAATTAAATCTCTTTCATAATTTTATTACTACTTCTAAATTTGTATTCGTATAATTTGCATCATTAGTTGCACTTTGAGTATGAATTGTTGATATTAATATAAAAAATAGTATAATTTACTAAAATTAAGAAAATATAATATGATATATGAAGTTGGCACAAATCAAAAGGAGGTTAATTATTTGTCAAAAAAGTATATGAAGGATAAATTAGGTTGATTAATATACTCACTAATATCAACCTGGAATTCAAAAATTGAAGACTTTTACAAGAACAATGCTCAAATACAAAAGGATATTTCACAAATATGTTAATCAATTTATGGATTTTAAAAATAATTGCAAAAGGGAATGTATGGAAAAGGATTTGTATAATTTATATTATAAAATATTACTATATTTTTATGTAATTGACTTCCTTCTATCTAATTACTAAAAATAATCATATATTTTATGTTATATTTTTCCTAATAATATTATTTATGAGTTTTGACAAATTTTTAATAAATAATATGTTTAAAGTTTTTTAATCATATTATTAACAAGAATATGCACAATATTTAATATTTTAATTCACACATGCAATCATTTTGTATATCTACGAAATTACTATTCATATTATTCTATATATATAAATTTTAAATAGCATAATATTTACTCTAATATCAATTATCATTTTTGAAAATTTAATTTCTCGTTATTATGTTTAAAGTTTTAATCATGTTAATTGTAAAACTTTAACATATAAAAGAAATTACATGAAGTAATGTAATAAAATTTAATTATTAAATGGATTAATAAAAGATTATATTATATTAAAGTTATTTTATTTTTAAATAAAAATATATATTAAAAATTAAGTAACTCTTGTTGTGCAATATTTACACGAAGTTAAAAAAAAAAAAAATTAGCAATGAGGACAAAATTGGAAGAATGCCCTCCAGTGGGGAAGCATTTTCCCCAGTCAAAAATATAAGGGTCCAGTGAGATTGGAAAGAAGGGTGCGTCTAGGCCGAAAAGCAGCTTCATCGCAATGCACTGGCGTCCCAATAGCATCCAAACGAAGAAAGGGCGAGGCCTACGCATGTGTCATGAGTTTCTCCAATACTGACCATCTTCACAAACAACTCAATGTTATGAATATTGTGCTTGGAAAAATAAATATAATGTGATTAACTATATTTTATGAATTATTATTATAAAAAGGCTAGTTGAAATTAAAAATGATTAAGCCTTATTCAACTTTAATTTTAAATAAAGTATAGCTCAAATATGTGTAGATAATCTAATAACTAATTTTTAATTGATGATGTGTGATTAGAAATTAAGGTTAATGTGCAAAAGTTATATATTAACATTATGGTCCCAAATTACACATACATATCTTTTTACGTCCCATCTTCAGAAAAAAAAAGCCACATCTTCTAAATTACTTACGTGTTAATTTGGAAGATCAATATTTTAAGATATCGACGATTCAAGTACATTCGCATATATATTTTAATGAACTGATATCACAAATTCTAATTTATTATATTTTATATAATATTTTTACGATTTTAACAAGTAGGATTAGACTTTGTCATATCGAATTATTGGAAATAAATTAATTCTTTACTATTTTTGAATTGATTCGCTTTTAAATTTAATGAATTCGATATTTTAATTAAATAATTTTTGTTATTATATCTTATAAATAAATCCATAAAGTGGGCAACGGTTAATTTTGCTTTGGAATAAAACAGTGGCTTAAAGATTGTGGTTGAATGTAATTTATATATGTTTATGAGATGAGACGAGGTATTATACTTTGGCAATATATAACCTTTTTTTTTTTTTTTGGCGAGTTTGGGATATCTATCCATCTATATAAATTTATGCGGTTGATTTTTCTTTCGCGCAGTACTTAGCAGTTTCCAGCACAACTGCTGTGGTGCATCTCAAGTTCATCCATAAAAATTATTTTAGTGCATTGTTGGATTATTTGTTTGATTGAAATTTTTATTGATTTGCATGATTCATAATTAATGTTTTTATGTGAAAATTATTTTATGATATATTACTATTTTTATAAAGAATTGAATAAATTGATTAAGATTTAAATAAGTTAAAGATTAAAGTATTTTAAATATAATTGGTATTTGAGTTTTTGTTCCATCTTTGATGCTGAACTGTGGAGAATTTCAGACGGTGTAGTCTTTATTCAAAGGGAAGGATGCAAAAAGATTTTCATTCACACTGATAATTTGGAGGTGATCAAAGCTCTTCAAAACATTCATACGAATGAATTAACCTCAGCCTTGGTTTAGAAGAATCCACATGATCTTACAAACTTTGGAGCTATTGGAAATCAAGCATTTCCCCGTATAGAGGAATCAAGTTGCAGATAGTCTTGCAAAAATGGCTTCAGAGGATAATTCAGCTTTACAAGTATTTGCTAGAATTCCAGAAGAGATAGCAGTGTTTGTTGAGATTGATAGAGTTTCAAACTTTCCGATTATAACTATTTAATTTCACAAAAAAAATGTATTATTTCGAAAATTGTAGCATAATCAGAAATTTTAATTTTAACCTTTAACTGTTATGGAAACATTAAATTTGGATATTGATATGTTTATTATATATATATATATATATTTAAAACAACTTAGTTGAAATAATAAGTTGCCAAAGTTACCTCTCTTTTTAAATTATTTTGTTTTAAAATATAAAAAGTTGTGTGTATACAAGTTAAGTCATGTTAATATTGATCCACCCAAAGGAAGTTAATATTTAACAAAATTACACATGCAACTTTAGTAATAAATATGTGACAATTATTCAGTTTTGCATGTGAGTAATAAATAAACCCAAATGAAGTTTTATTATTCAATATGTTCTTATTGCCAGTGTTTGATTACTACGCCAAAATATCACTTCCAAGTTAATATTTTTTTCCAAATATTAATAGAGTGCTCAGATATCTTGAGATGAGTTTACCTTTATTCAAATTCTTTTGGTTTAAATTTGAAGTCTCATGTGAGCTTATTTTGTTTGATTCGACTATTATTATATTGGCCAACATAATTGCGTGCATTGAAACATTCACAGGCATTATGTCAAAAACATTATTTGATAATGTTTGTGACTAAAATAGAAAATTTAAAACTTGAATGACTAAAATAGAAATAAGCTAATAGCTGGGTGACTGTTTTTATAATTTCCTAAAAAAATGCCATAGTTCTCTGTGCTATTCGTAAATTTGAAATTTAGTCCCTATACTTTTATTTCTATGAATTTAATCTCTTTAATTTTCATATTTTAAATTTTAGGTCCAACTGTTTGTTGAATATTGGCAATATCCCACATTAGGAAAAGATAGAAAGGGAGGGGGTTTGGTTTGTTATATATAGAACCCCTCCCCCTTTGGTTGTATCATCCCAAAATCTTCTCCTTTGTAATATTTCTAGAAGAAATATTAATTTGGTAGTGTCCGAGGATGTAAGCTAAATTGGCCGAACCTCGTTAAATCTCCAGTATTTTATTTCTTATTTGTTTGCTTATATTTAATAGCTTTATGTTGGTTATATTTATTTAGTTATTATTGCTATAAATATCTAAGTGAGTTTTGTCTAGTTGTTGGGTTTTAAGCGGGACCATTGTGACCCCTCCAATTTAACTGGAATTTTCTTAGTATAATTGTTGGCATAATAATTATCTAAATATTTCGATAATATTGTTATTAATATTATCGCCGCTCATAACAATTGGTATTCGAGCCAAGGTTTTGTAGTATGCTCTGTGTTTGCGACTTAGTCGATCTTACACATCGAAACATTTCCTAAAGCTTGTGGGTATTCGCATTTGGTGGCTATTAAGTAGAAGCTATGGCAAAATGATGAAGAAAACCATCCATATCAACAACTTCCACTTCGTACATTTTGCCGAGGATTGGAACTGCAAATACGAGATTTGTAGTGGAAATTTTTGATGGAACAGGTCATTTCGGCATGTGGCAAAATGAGCTTCTAGATGCCTTCTTTCAACAGGGTCTAGATATTGCCATTGAGGAAGAAAAACCAGAAGGGGTTGATGATAAAGAATGGAAGACCATCAACCGATTGGCATGTGGTACAATTCGATCATGTCTTTCCAGAGAGCAGAAGTATACATTCAGTAAAGAGACTTCTGCAAGTAAATTGTGGAAAGCATTGGAGGAGAAATTCTTGAAGAAGAACAGTCAAAATAAGTTGCATATGAAGAAAAGACTGTTTCGTTTCAATTATGTTCCTGGTACCACGATGAACGAGCACATTACCAATTTTAATCAGCTGGTGGCTGATTTGTTGAATTTGGATGTGACTTTTGAAGACGAAGACTTGGCGTTAATGTTGTTGGGATCGCTTCCTGAGGAGTTTGAGTACCTTGAAACTACTCTACTTCATGGAAAATCGGAAGTAACTTTCAATGAAGTAACTGCTGCATTGTATAGCTATGAACTACGCCGAAAGGATAAGTTGAAAGGTTCAGGTGAAGCAGCAGTGGAAGCATTGGTAACAAGAGGTCGTCAGCAAAGTCAGTCTAAGGGGAAGAGAAGAAAGTCCAAAGGTCGAGCTGTTGCCAAAGATGAATGTTCTTTTTGCAAAGAAAAAGGACATTGGAAGAAAGATTGTCCAAAATTGAAGAAAAAAGGGAAGACTCCGCAAGATGCAAATGTTGCAGAATGCAATAGTGAAGCAGAGTCAGACTTTTCTCTTAGTATGACATCTTCAACATTACATGCAGATGAGTGGATCATGGATTCTGGTTGTTCCTATCATATGTGTCCCATTCGAGAATGGTTCTTTGAATTGAAGAAAAACCATCCATATCAAAAAATTGAAGAAAAAAGGGAAGACTCCGCAAGATGCAAATGTTGTAGAATGCAATAGTGAAGCAGAGTCAGACTTTTCTCTTAGTATGACATCTTCAACATTACATGCAGATGAGTGGATCATGGATTCTGGTTGTTCCTATCATATGTATCCCATTCGGGAATGGTTCTTTGAATTTCAAAAACTAGATGAAGGGGTTGTTTACATGGGTAATGATAACACATGTAAAATAGCCGGGATAGGTTCAATTAAACTGAGGAGTCATGATGGATCTACTAGAATTTTGCGGGATGTACGATATGTCCCAAAGTTGAAGAAGAATCTCATCTCTTTGGGGTCGTTAGAATCTAAAGGCCTAGTTGTGACAATACGAGATGGAGTTCTTAAAGCAACTTTAGGAGCATTGGTGATGTTGAAAGGCATAAGAAAGAACAATCTGTATTACTACCAAGGTAGTACAGTGGTCGGGACAACAAAGAAGAGAATTTCGAGTACCAAGAAGGACGCTGAGGCAACACAGCTGTGGCATATGCGTTTGGGCCATGCTGGTGAAAAATCCTTGCAAACTCTAGCCAAACAAGGATTATTGAAAGGTACAAAGACTTGCAAACTTGAATTTTGCGAGCATTGTGTTCTGGGAAAACAACGAAGGGTGAAATTTGGCACTGGGATTCACAATACTAAAGGTATTCTGGATTATGTGCATTCTGATGTATGGGGACCGTCCAAGACTCCATCACTTGGAGGAAGACGTTATTTTGTCACATTTATTGATGATTTTTCCAGAAGAGTTTGGGTGTTTCCTATGAAGAACAAAGATGAGGTGCTTGAAGTTTTCCTTAAGTGGAAAACTAAAGTTGAAAATCAGACAGGAAGGAAGATTAAGGTTCTCCGATCAGACAATGGTGGAGAATATAAAAGCGATCCATTCCTGAAGATATGCCAAGATTGTGGCATAGTAAGGCACTTCACCGTAGGTGGAACACCGCAACAGAATGGGGTGGCAGAGCGTATAAATCGAACGCTTGTGGAGAAAGTTCGATGTATGTTATCTAATGCTGGATTAGATAGAAAGTTTTGGGCTGAGGCTGTGACGTACGCTCAACATCTCATCAATCATTTGCCATCATCTGCTATAAATGGCAAGACTCCTTTGGAGAAATGGTATGGAAAACCTGCTACTGATTATGACACCTTGCGTATTTTTGGTTCTATTGCATATTATCATGTGAAAGAATCAAAGTTAGATCCAAGAGCAAAGAAGGCTCTATTCATGGGCTTCAATGCTGGTGTTAAGGGATATCGTTTGTGGTGTCTAGAGGCAAAGAAGACGATAATCAGTAGGGATGTTACCTTTGATGAATCTGCCATGTTGAATAAGGTAAATCCAGAAGGAGTGAGTAGTACTTCGCAGCAGGTGAAGTGTACTCCACAGCAGGTGGAGTTTGAGCAGAGAGTGGTAATTCCAGCAGAAGGTACCACTAGTGATTCTTCATTGGCAGATGCAGAGTCAGATGAGGAAGAGGTTTCTACCCAAGAACCTCAACAGCAATCAGAGCCAATTGCAGTCAGAAGGCAGAGACGAGAAATTCAGAAACCTGCTCGTTTCACTGACATGGTAGCTTATGCACTTCTAGTTGTTGATAATATTCCATCCACTTACACCGAAGCCATTCAAGGTTTAGAGAATAATAGATGGTTAGGTGCAATGGAAGAGGAAATGCAATCTCTAGAGAAAAACAAGACGTGGAAGCTGGCACAACTACCAAAAGGGAAGAAGGCGATTGGTTGCAAATTTGAAGACACTATTGAAGTTTGTGTTATGAGAAGATGTTCGAAGATGTGGAATATCGCCAAGGTGGAGATTTGTTGAATATTGGCAATATCCCACATTAGGAAAAGATAGAAAGGGAGGGGGTTTGGTTTGTTATATATAGAACCCCTCCCCCTTTGGTTGTATTATCCCAAAATCTTCTCCTTTGTAATATTTCTAGAAGAAATATTAATTTAGTAGTGTCCGAGGACGTAAGCTAAATTGGCCGAACCTGGTTAAATCTCTGGTATTTTATTTCTTATTTGTTTGCTTATATTTAATAGCTTTATGTTGGTTATATTTATTTAGTTATTATTGCTATAAATATCTAAGTGAGTTCTGTCTAGTTGTTGGGTTTTAAGCGGGACCATTGTGACCCCTCCAATTTAACTGGGAATTTTCTTAGTATAATTGTTGGCATAATAATTATCTAAATATTTCTGATAATATTGTTATTAATATTATCGTCGCTTCCGCAACACTGTTAACACTATTAGAGTTATTTTATCAAATTGAGATTAATTACAATGTCATTTGTTTAGTTACATTGCTACTATGTGAGTGTTGTTTATTTTAAAATGTCACACCAACAAATTTATCAAAAAATTTAATTGTGTTAACAATTAGACCGGATTTTGAAATAAAAAAATGGATGAGTAAATTTCTAGAAATTAAAGTAGAGGGACTAAATTCCATTTGTGTAAAGAGTACATGGACATATGATAAATTTAAAAAAGGTAAAAAGATCTCTCCGTCTCTCTTAGTTTTGGAATTGAGAAAATTGGTCCCTCTCAAAAAATTAGATCAATTTAATCCTTATAAAATTAATTACACGTTAATGTTTTTAATTAATTGTACATTATTTTGATTAGTATAATAACAAATTTAGCCGCCTTCAAAGTTTACACATTTTGTCAAATTGGTTCTAATTTAACAAATTTATCCCACAATATATGTGTAAATTTGTAAATGTTGAGGTGAATTTGTTGAATTTTAGAATTAAGGCCAAAATGACAAAATATATAAACATTGAAGGCTAAATTTATTATTATACCAATAAAAATTATGTAAAGTTGATGGGAGATATTAACTCCATGATTAATTGTACTTAATTGCTCTCTTTTGAAATTGACAGGGATTAAATTGCTTGAATTTTTAATTTGCTCAATATTCAAATTAAGGGGGATCAAAAGGTCTGTTTACCAAAAAAACAGCATATAGCAAATTTTGGTATGCCAATCTAAACGACGCGTTTCAATATCCTCACCTTTGTGTCATTAAAACATACATAGACAGACCGGTGCGTGGCCTATGCGCACTGCGTAGTAAGGAAGCGAAGAAGCAAATTGAAGCTAACAATGGCGGAGCCTAAAACCAAATACGATCGGCAGCTCAGGTAACCTCTCAATTATGTTCCTTTTTCTTTGTTCTTCTTTATGAGATTTTCCATCTCTGCCGAAGGGGGAAAAATGCTTTGAAGAATTCAAGTCCTAATATATTTTTCCTCGGGAATACTTTAAGTTTCTTTGCCTATTTGCAATATCGACAACTTTTTTTTCTTTGAAAAAAATTGGAAGGATCTGGGGTGAACAAGGGCAAGCAGCTCTGGAGAAAGCGAGCATATGTTTACTAAATTGTGGGCCAACTGGTTCTGAGACTTTGAAGAATCTTGTCCTTGGTGGTGTCGGAAGCATTACTATAGTCGATGGATCTAAGGTTGAATTCGGCGACCTTGGAAACAATTTTATGGGTAAGTTTCAATATGTTTTCCTTTTCCTTTTCATGTTTTTCATTGTCTTTTTTGTTATTTGGTTTAATAAGCTTGGCTTCTTTTTTGGGAATTGTTGTGGGTCAGTGGATGACTCAAGCCTTGGTCAGTCAAAAGCCAAATGTGTTTGTTCCTTCCTCCAAGAGCTAAACGATGCTGTTAAAGCTAAGTTTATTGAAGAGTATCCCGAGGCTTTAATCGACACCAACCCCTCTTTTTTTTCTCAGTTTACCTTAGTTGTTGCCACTCAGGTAAGGAATCTTCCCATTTCTTAACTTTCACCAATGAACTTCACTGTTAGGTACTCTTTTTAGGCCGCAAGTGGTTACTTCAAAAGTTTATTGTTTAAGTTTGGTTTCATTGTTGTCTATGTGTGCAAAGCCTATTTGGAATTAAGATGGATTTATTACTAACTTTGCGTTGCTTTGTTTCTTAGAAGAACTATTTGATTCTATGTTTCCTTATGAACTTGTTCCTTTCTACTATGTTGTTGTTTCAGCTGGTGGAAGAATCTATGGTGAAGCTTGATAGAATTTGTAGACAAGAAAATGTGATGTTGATTTTTGCTCGCTCCTACGGCCTAACAGGTTTAGTTCGAATCTGTGTGAAGGTAACATGTCCTTGGCATTGACTATCTCACCATGGTGACATCGATATCTCACTGATAAAGCTGAATATCAGCAAGAACAAATCTTGAAAATCATTTGAACTTATATAGGCCTAGAGGAAATGGATGGTTATTTAATATTTTTCAAGAGTTTAGTATATAGGTAACAGACAAAGGAAATATCTCGAAATGATGATCAAGTTTTGCTTGTGGCAGGAACACACTGTAATTGAATCAAAGCCTGACCATTTTCTAGATGACCTTCGGTTAAATAATCCATGGCCTGAGTTGAGAGGGTATCGATCTTTTATTTTCCTTTCCTATTTTGAATTAATGTTCTACACTTTCTCAGTTCATATTGTGTCCTCAAAGGATTTTTATATTTCATTCAATGATGTCCTTTACTTAATTTTTTTACCTCTAATTTGCTTTTGCAAAATATTTGAGTATTTTTTGAACCTCTAAGCTTATATGCTTTGTTTTCCTCGATTGGAGTTCTGACTCGCATTTACATATGATAGGTTTGCTGATGCTATTGATCTAAATGTGCAAGATCCTGTTGCTCATAAACACATACCATATGTTGTCATCCTTGTCAAGATGGCCGATGAGTGGAAGACAAGCCATGGAGGTACTCTACCATCAACCAGAGAACAGAAAAGAGAGTTCAAGGTTCACAAATTTCTGTATCTTTTGTCTCTTAGATTTTAATTCTTCTGGTTTATGTCTGTGAGATTTAAGTTTAGTTCTTGGACGTTTTAGGAACTTCTCAAAGCCAGGATGGCTGCGACGGATGAAGATAACTATAAAGAAGCTATTGATGCCTCCTTTAAATTGTTTGCTCCTCAAGGAATCAGTAAGTTTGTCTTAGCAGAATCATGGGTCAAAACTTTTGGATGGTTAAAGGATTTCCATAGAAACCTCTCTGTCTTATATGGAAATAGAATGAAAAACATATTTGGTTTATAGAAGATTCCATTACTTCAATAGCCTTGGACCATGTAATCCATCTAACCAACCCCTGGCAACACTTTTTATCTGGGACGAGTTGGTTTTAATCTCATACATTTTATTTATGAGGGCAAGGATTTGAGGTGCCTTTCTCTTTGTTCTTAGTAATACATCACTTCCTACATATTTGGAAAAGAACTTAATTGATGTGAAATAAACTGAGTGGGGAAAGTATCCTTTGTATGATTTGGTAGACATTTTATTTTATTGATGAAGCTTCTTTGTGCAATTGCCATGCAGTATGCTTTACATTAGTTTAGTTGTTTTCTGTGCTGAGTAGGCATCATCCTTGAAAATAAAATACTACTTTGGCTGGTGGTTAATGACCCCACCCCCTTTTTCAATCTCAGGTTCAGATTTGCAGCAGATAATTAATGATAGCTGTGCTGAAGTTGGTTCTAGTTCTTCTGACTTTTGGGTGATGGTAGCAGCTTTGAAGGTTGGTGATTTAAAAGTTAACTCGCACTTGCTATAACCTCAATTAATTATTTACTCCTGCACCTTACTGTTGCTGACCTGGCATTGTTCACTATGACACTCATATATTTGTTCTTAGAACAGACACTTGTCTGTTGATACATGTATGGAATGGTTGTAAACCCTATGGACTTTCTGAAAACCATCATGGATGGTGGCTAAAGTGAGCTTTTCTCATTTTATAACCAGTGAAGCTTATTTGCAGAGCTGATTTGTTTCTCAGAATGATTTTTTTATGTGGGTCTACATATATATGGCTTAAGATGTATAATAAACTCTAAAGTTAGTCTAGTTTATCTACAAAACATGAAAATTTTCTATTGATTTTAATATGCATGATTTTTTTATGGTCCATGTTTGTTGTTAAATACTAAAATATTAAGAAGTATAGAGTTTGATAATATCTTTCTTACTAGTAAAGGTATATCTAATGAAAAAAGTGAAAATTAAAAAAATAAATAAAGAGAACTTCAATCAGGCAGGATTTTCTATGCCTATCAGCTTATAGAAAAGCTCGACTCGGAGCACCAGGCATCCGAAAGTGTCTAAGGTGCAAGGTGCAGGTGTGTTTAGGCACACACCTTGACAACATTGATTTGAATTAATTGTCAACTTTTTATTGTCTGATTTCTTCATTGAGTGGCACCATTTATGGGAAGTGTCTATTGCATGACTGGTGGTGGGAAGTAAGAGAGTTGTGGGAATTTGTCTTCAGTGTCATGGTGTTTGCTTTATTTATGTTCTACAACCAAATAAGATTATTGGTGATATAATTTAAACCTGCTTTTTCCATGTGCAATTCTTCGTGATATTGCTTTGGCTATTTACAGTTGCTTAAAGATTATTGAATAATGAATATATAATCAACATCCATTCTGCTATAGATTTTTCTGTTTTCCTTTCAATTTAAATCTATTCAAGCTCCTACATGTTTCTCTCCATTGCCGTTGTGAACTTCATGCAGGAGTTCATTGCAAATGAAGGTGGTGGGGAGGTACCACTTGAGGGGTCGATACCAGATATGACATCTTCAACTGAGTTAGTGATTGATCCCTACAAAATTTCTTGCATTTCCTTTCTCTAAAATCAAGGGTAACCACTTTATCAATTTTCTTGGTTCAGGCATTATGTAAACTTGCAGAAGATCTATCAGGCTAAATCTGAGGCTGATTATCTTGTTCTTGAAGAACGAGTTAGGAATATTCTTAAGAAAATTGGTAGAGATCCACATAGTATCCCTAAGGCAACGATAAAAAGCTTCAGCAAAAACGCTAGAAAGCTCAAAGTAAGTGTGCTACATTACATCTGTTTGCAATTTGATGGTTCAATCTATTGTATGTATCCTCGCTGACATGAGAAGAACTGCAATGGTATAAAATGCCGTCATCATTCATTACAATGCGGATGAGGCAAGTTTGGTGCCTATTACATACCTAACACTTCCTGGAGGACTTCAGTGGATCTTTATTGTACTTTGCTGAATGCATTTTGTTCCAGGCTTATTTTCATTATTTTTCTATTAATTTGGGTCTTCCTGTCCATAAATTTTTGTTATCACTTATCAGCATCCCGCCTATATGAATAAAATCATGTGCAATATGTTATGCATTGATGATTCCAAAGAGATCACACTGAATCATACCCTTTTTGGATTAATCCCTCATCTTACTTGGCATATACAGGCAAAAACTAAAAAACAAAGCAGAGTTAATTTCCTGTTTTGGATTGATTATGTCCAATAAGTTCTCATTCATTTATTGCTCTTTGCTTGGTGCCATCACTGAAATATTCTAATCTTTACTTATAGGTTTGTAGGTATCGCTCCATTGAGGATGAGTATAATAATCCATCTCCTGCTGAGCTGCATAAGTATTTAACCGATGAAGATTACAGGTTCACGGACTTAAACTTTTACTCTTCCGAATGACAAACTTATGTGCATCATTCAATCCCCATTCTCTCCCTTTTACTGAATGTTAATATATTTAATCAGCTTTTGGGTATATATTATATATATTCTTTTATATGATGCTAACTTGCTACGTGAAGATAATATCTGTTATATAAAATGCTTTAAGTGAGGCTCCATTAATTGGTGCTTTTTCTTTTTGGTATTTTCCTCTTGTTTTCAGTTTTTTTCTCTTTCTATTGAGAAAAGGAAGAAATATCAACCAAAGGAAACCTAACTAAAATTTTCTGATGATCTGTGTAATGTTGTAGTGACAAAGTGGGCCCTTGACTTATGATTGTGTTTAATATATTATTTTTGATCGTTGATCTGCAAAATTATGATTTTGATTTGCAATTCAAATCATGTTGATGTGTCTTGGTTACAAAAAATGGTCTCGTGTCTATATATTTCAGTATTGCTGTGGGATTCTATATTCTTCTAAGAGCTGTTGATCGCTATGCCGCAAATTTTAACCACTTTCCGGGACAGTTTGATGGGTAAGCCTAATTCTTGGTAGTTTTTCTTTCTTTTGGTGTCAACTTGAGGTTTGTGATCTAACTACGTGGTTAATATGTTGCAGTGGATTGGATGAGGATATATCTCGGCTAAAAACGACAGCTGTTAGCCTACTTAATGATTTGGGTTGTAGTGGCTTAACATTGACAGAGGATCTTATTAATGAAATGTGCCGATTTGGTGCTGCAGAGCTCCATGCTGTTGCTGCCATCATTGGTGGAATTGCATCTCAAGAAGTCATCAAGGTATAGCATTTGATTCTTAGGTCAGCTGTGTTTCAAATTCATGAAAAATGAAATTACATAGTTTTACGCAACTTTTGTGTTCGTTGCAGCTTATAACAAAACAGTTTGTTCCAATGACTGGCACGTTTGCATTCAATGCGATTGATCACAAGTCCCAATTGTTGAATCTGTGTTAGAGAACTTGAAGCAACGCAATTGTTTGAAGCCCAACGGTACTATTCATCTCATCTGGTTCAAACTACCTCATGTAATGTCGATTTCAAGTGAAGAAATGTTGGGAGTGGAAAATTCGGTTGGGAGATGGGATAACAAATTATTTGCAGGCATAGCTTTGGTGCTCCATTTATAAAAAGAAGATTTTTGGGATTGAGGCAGTATTTTGTATCTTAACAAGGAAGACATAGCCTACTATATTCTCTACTTTAATGAACAAAGTTGTAGCAATGCTTAGGTTTTAGCATTCTCCTTTTCCTCGCCTCTAATTTTTCCCATATATAACAACATTAAAAGGAATAGGTTTAAGTATGCCCCCCCAGTCTTTGTACTCTTAAAACTTTTCAAAATCAAAGTCCAATTTGTAATCTTGTTAATGGACTTCTTCAAAAGTAGGATTTAGAGATTAAAGTCTTGTTGATAACACCTTCAAATGTTGATTAACCGCATTTATCAATTGGGCCATTTTTTGTTTTTGAATTTAGGCAAGTGAGGATTAAATTCTTGGAATTAAAAGTTTATAAAGAAATAAAATTTCGAAAGTCCAAAAGAGTACAGGGACTGGGAGCATAATTAAATCGATGAAGCCTATACCGCTTGAACGTTGGAAAGATGGTGGGCATGGTGAGGAATCTGTAGTGAAGCCTAAATGCAGGATTTGTAAGGTAAAAATCCTAACTAGTGATGGACAAATGTATGAATTACATAAAGTGTTGGATTTGGAGAAAAATTCTAGTTTGCATTCATCATCGTTTTGGTGGGAGGTGTTTTGTTTAACTGCAATAGCATGCGGTTTCCTCGTCAATAAATAATGTTAGGTTTATGTAGAGAAATTTATTACCTTGGGCTTTGGGGTATAACTTAAGATCACACCTCCATTTGCTTCCATCACTTGCATCTAACTAAACCCCCAATTAATTATAAAAAATGCAACCATTAAAAGTTGGTCTATTTAGAAAAAAAGGTGCAACCTACAACTTCATACTTTAGTATCTCTTTTCTCTATTTTAGTACTTCAATAATTTTTTGGTCACATGCATTAACTATTTTTTTTCTCAAATTGGTATTTCTATCAATTTAACCATTATTTAATCCCTTAAATAAATTTAAAAAAATAATCAATTTAAATTTACCACGTGGAAAAGAAAAAAATTTCTTTATATATATCTTTTTTACTTTTATTATTATTATTATTATTATTATTATTATTATTATTATTATTATTTCTCTTCTTTCTTCTTGGACTTCTTCTACAAGTGTGAGTATTTTGGATTTAACGGTTTTAATTTAGTTTTCAGAACCAAATTGATGGTTGAACCGATCAGGCCACCAATTCTTGGTTTGATTGGTTTGTCCGGTTCGATCAAATAGGTTACTAAAAATTTATAAAAATAAAAAATAAAGACAACCAGTTCAACCAGTTTGTTTAACTTGGTTCTATTGGTCCGTATTAGTTCATGGGTCAATTGACTCAACCCCTTTCTTTAGACCAGTATCGTAATTGGTTTTCGATTCGATCTGATTTTGAAAACATTGATTTTACTTTGATGAAAGAACTTTTTTAATCTTGTCATGTTGAGCAAGCAAGTTGTAAAGTTTGAAAATAAAATTAATCGTTAAAGCCTTGACCGTGGAAGAGTGAGTTTTGAGCATTGTTCGTATTAACAGACATTATAAATGAAGAAAAATAGAAAAAATAAAGAGTAAAAAATGTAAAAGAAAAAGAATATAAAATAATTAAAAAATATTTGTAAAGTTTATATGCCGTGATAGTATGTTATTGGCTAGAATTTTTTAAACGGATATAATATTTTGGTGTAAAATAGATAATAGAGAAATAATTTAGGTACCACTTGTAACAAAAATAGTTTAGGTAATTTGTGGGTTAAACATTTTTCTAAAGAAAAATTAAACATTGAGTTTGATTAATAGTTGGACTCATGGAGATATCAACTTGAAAAGGAAGCAGTCTGGATATACCATTTGTGAAAAAAAAAATCTAAATACCAAAATAAAGAAAAAAAAATTGTACTTCAAATACTGGTTAAACCTTTTGTGATTACCAAAATTTATTGACGTTGTTTTACTTCAATCAATGATTAATTGGTGCAGACAGATTATGAGAAAGTTCCATAGTTGATTTTAGGGCTGAAATTATGCCATTGTACTCAACACATGGAACATGAAATGCCCTTGTAAATGAAGTGGATGTTGATGATGCATGTATATTTAAGTAGATCAATCCTAAGAATTTTGTTCCCCCTTTCAAGTTTTAACCACAGTAAATTCCACGAAATACATGTGAGGGTCCCGTTTACAGCAAACCTGGCTTCACATGTGAAAAGCTAGCATCAATGTGAGTCAAGATGTTGATGCTTCCATTCTTCATTTTTTTTACTTTGCAAGGAAAAGGGCAGCTACTGGTTTGGGTTTCATTTATTGCATTGATCAGTGTCCAATTATCAAGTGGATGATGCAATGGGGTCTTTAGCTCAGACAAGCAGTGGTGGGTGGACTGAGATGTTGGCATTCATGGAGGTCCATAATCCATTCTCATGTCTCTACCTTATATTTGTCAATGAAATATTGAATCTAAGATTGAAATCTTCAGTTTCCTTTATTATATAAACTGCAGCATGTATGATGGCTTTTAACTCGTTTGATTTATATTATCTTTTTAAACCATAAATTTTATGATAAATATATTCATGGTTGGAGTGCTAAAATCTATAATTTTTTTTTTTGTTTAAACCACTAAATTGCAAGGGTCCATTACATGAACATATCATGATTGCATGATTATGGGACACCAATTGGGTAGTATGAAATGGAGAGCTTAGTTGAGACAACTATGGTCCATCTTATAGGTGTAAATTATTTTTTCAGCAGTTGATGAATTTGTAGCAATATCTTTTCTATTTTTATGTCAGTTTTAATCTTATTTTATTCACTTATCACAATAGAGCTATGACTTTACCCGTTATCGATTTATGGGAATATTCTCTCTTTTGGTGCAAACTCTGTCTCTGATTTTTTTGTTCTTTAAGAAAGAAAATAATATTACATTTAAAAGAAATATCTCAATTGGTTCACACCAAATTAATAACTCTTATCTCCCACATCTATAATTTTCTGTATTGGCCAACAACTGCTTCAACAAATAGTGAGTGATCTGATCTGTGCTGCTTCCACAGCAAGGGTGGGATCCCCATCGTTGTCACAGGTCATGGTGGTGGTGCATCATTTATCTTACGTTATTGAATTTTTTGATAATGCAATAAATAGTGATTATATTTCTTTAAAATGAAAGGAACAATGTGGTTGAAAAAGGAGCAAGAGGGTGGTTGAGCAGTGAATGATAGAAGAAAGCAGAGTTGCAAAGCGACAGCAAACTTAGCAACTCTTTTCATGTTTCTGTGCAGCAAGTTACAACACCTATTTCTCACAATTGTTTGGATTGGCACTTATTCTCACATTTTAATTGTTTTCGTCTTTTATTATCATTGCTAGAAATGCAAATTAAAATAAAAAAATTAAATATAAAACTCTCAAAAATTAAAATATAAAAGAATTCGTTAATAGAAAATGATAAAGGAAAAAGGGTTCAAATCGTTATAATATTATAATATAAAAGAATTTGTGAAAGATAAATGTAATTAATGCCTATTTATTGGATGAAATTGTAACCGTAACTACTAAAACAAATTAAAAACAATTTCAGAGAAAATCATAATATCAAATAATTTTCAATAAAATTTACTTGTACTATATATGAAGAATGTAACTTCCAAAACCAATTAAGCCATTGTAAATAAATTTTAAAAAAAGGGTAAAGCAACCCATAACCTCCAAAAAAGAAAATTTTCTAACCAATTTATTATTACTAATATTTAGAATATTTACAAACAACTATATTTATAGATAATTATAAGTTTTAATACAATTTTCTGAGATGAAATTACTGAAAAAACTCAAAACCTGTTAATTCTCAAATAATCATTGAATGTTTGATTGAATCATACGGTGGAGGAAAAAACTAAATTTATAATAAAAATAGTTGGCATAAAATCCTAAAATGGTACTTTTGTATCCACAATGGTAGAACAAATTTATTAGGAAAATTGGAGGTTTTAAAAGATAAAATTAGGGACAAATTTAGAGTTTATGTGATGGAAAATTAAGGAAAAAAATAATTTATCCTAAAAACTTTTAAAAAAAATTAAGTTTCTCTATATAAAGGTATCAAGTCAAAATTAGCTCGTTAATTTGGTGTTGATAGGTGTATAGTTGGAAGAACTAATACGATTCTTTGTTGTATTCGGTCTACTAAAGAACACATTGGCGTGTCCAATTAAGTAGTTGATTGGATCCATCAAGGGAAATAACAATCGGACTTGTAAACGACCCGAGTGATTGAGGCCATTGGTTCGAGTTGGGCCCTTCTAGTTAGCAAGGCTATCGGGAGCTAAATCATGGACATGTGTTTCGTGGTTGTTCATTCGGTAAGGGTTAGTGGTCTAAGGTGTCTTTGATCACTATAACTAATTGGTTGAAGGAGAATATTTGTTATCAATGATCGATTCAAAAACAGAGTAAAAATCAAGCTTGAAGTTAGAATTTTATCATATTATTTTTTATTTTATTTTGTTTTTGCTTATTTTTACTATTATTTTGATTTTAATTATCTTTATTGTTTTTACTTTTATCATATTTAAATTCTCCTTTTTATTTTTTCGCACAGATCATCACACATTGCGGGCACAACAGTTGCCTAAACGCGCAACCTAGTTCAACCAAACAACAGTTTTAGATGTCCAAGTCTTTGTGGGATCAGCCGTACTCCCTATACCACTATTTATTTAATGTTTAGGTGTAGGAATATTATTTTTGGTGGATTCGACACCCATTAAATTTTGGTGCCATTGTTGGGGACTAATGCTAACTAATTTTGTGGGTTTTTTTTATTAGGTCTAAACGTGCTGACCGCTTGAGCACAATTTAGAAGCAAAGAAGTCCACTCGTGCAAAAAAAAAAATGAATGATTGATTGAGTGTATTCCACTATGGCTGTGAATTATCAACCGTTTGGATTTATGTTTGATTACCCAATAAGAACACAAGAGGTAAATGTATCTTCCATGGAAAGTTAATTTAGTGATATTGCTAATATCATTCATCGTATTAGTGTAGGAAATATGACACTGATCACGACGTATGGTATATGTACTGCACCTAGCCATGCGACAAAAGCGTGTCCTATCTAAGAGGACAATTATCCGGGACAATTTAGCACTACTGGAAGTTTCTATAGACCACCTTAAAGGCAATATGACTTATTCTCTGAGACATACAATTATGGGTGGATAGATCACTCTGATTTAAGCTATGCAAAAAAACTCCAATTTAATCCATATTATCAGCCTAGTCCACCAACATAGCAACCACAGTTTTTAGGTATGTCTTTAGAAAAAATCATCAATGCTTTAGCTGCTGACACTTTTGAATTCCATCATGAAACGAAGACAAGAATGGAGAAATTGGAGAACCTAATGAGTCAGCTTGCCATCTCAATGGGTAAATGGGACTCCCAAGAGTAGTTGTCAATCCAAATAGAGCTTAACCCGAGTGAAAACGTGAGTTCGATGACTCTTAGAAGTGGAACAATTCTGAAGCCCTATTCGAATAAAAATTGTGAACAAGACTTGTGCGAGAGAGAACAAGATGATGAGCCACAAGAAAAAGTAGAACCAACACTGCCTAAACTGACTATGATTCCACCTCCTTTTCTTAGAAGGCTAGCAGGATACAAAAGCAAAAAATATTGTAACAACCCGATTTTGGGCCTAGTCGGAACAATGGTTTCGGGACCACAAATTTGACGAGGAAAAATTTATTCTTATTATATTTTTATGGTCTAAAATTTCACGTAATAATTTTTTTGAAAATTTTGTTCGAAAATTTCGACGTTTGAGCACTCAATTTAGTAAAAAGGACTAAATTGTAAAAAGTGAAAAAATTGAGTTCTACATGTTAGAAGTGTCCAATTGTTATGAAATTTTAAACTGGAGATCCTTATATGGTAATTAGACCATTGGTTACGTTTTTGAAATCCTCGTAACAAGATCTAGCTATTTCTACCATTATATTAAACTAGGGTTTGAGTTTAAAAATTTACCCATGAATGATATGCACGTATTTTGATGTTTTATGGAAGAATATGAATGTTTGGGGTGTGATGAACATCTTTTACTAAGTGATTTTCGATGAAAATGCCTAAAAGGATTAATTTGTAAAAGTTATAAAATATGTCACAAGTGTGTGAATAAGTGAGTATTGTGGACTACTATAGTTATCAAAATGGTTCGGCTAGGCCTAAAATGCAAGTAAAATGAAAAAAAAATATTTTACGAGCCTAGGGGCAAAATCATAATTTTGTGAAACTTTAGGGGCAAAAATGTAATTTTTCCAAAGTATGATTTTTGGACTAAATTGAATAATGTGAGTGTTAAATAAGTTAAATGTGTTATTATAAATCAAGAAAGACGAGAAATTGACTTTGATCAGTGAAAAAGAAAAGTGAGAAAAAATGAAATTATGAAAGAGTACATTTAGCAACAAAACAGTTTAGACAGCAACAGTTGTGTGACTTTGAAAAATAAAAAAAATGGTGGAAATTGAATTAGAGGCTGAATAATATATGAAATTAAATCTGAATGAGTATATTTTCACATAAAAATACAGAGCAAGAAAAAGAGTTTTATATTATGAGATATTTGAATTTTAGTGAGACAGGGCCAAAATGATTTCGAAATCACCTGTTCTGAATTTGGAAAATAATTAAAAATTGTAAATAAATAATTATGGGCTAAACTTTATATTTTTAGAATCCTGAATGAGTCTATTTTCAAAAAAAAAACAAACGAGAACATTATCCGAATTCTGTACAATGAGATAATTAATTTTTAGTGAAGAGGAGTCGGAACTGTCAAGCAGTGAAATAGGGGAAACTTTAAAAAATAAACTGTACTTATTGGGTAAGCAAAAAATTTTGAAAATTTTATGGTAAGAAGATATGTGAGTCTAGTTTCAGGGAAAATTAATGAATCTTAATTTGGATCTCTGTAACTCGAGATATAAATAAATCATTGACTCGACTCGACATATCGACTTGAATTTACATATGGGAAAATAGTGAAAGTATGTATAATGTTGTTTAAGTGTGTTATACACATTAAGGATGAGGAATGGAGAGGAGGTGGAGGAAAAATTGGGAAATATATGAATGATTTGTGTATAATTGGTAATACGCTTGATTATAATTGATAAACGATGAAATAGAAATGACGCATATATTTGTGCATTATTGGTCATGGTTTAAGTTCATGTGGGAAAATAAAGTTTCATAGTATGTGTTTATGGTATATTGGGTATATGATTTGGCATGAAGTAATGTCATGAATGGTTTATGAATTAACACATGTCGGTAAGTGTTACAGTGTTACAGTGAGTCCTGGGTGCTGGGTGATCTAGTATGTGTTGCAGATACCTGACAGCTTGTATGAGCAGGCCCGTGGACATTTCCAGTGTTATTGATCAGTGGTAGCTTCGGCTACATTTCAGTGGTAGCTACGGCTACATATTAGTGGTAGCTTCGACTACATATCAGTGTGGCACTTATGTGCTAATTCTCTACGTATCCGTGTATATTCCGAATGTTCAACGGGATTAATAGTGAGTTAAAGTGAATATGAAATGTGGTGTACATGCTTAGGCTTTGGTCAAGTTGTGGCTCAATTATGCCACATTAAACTTAAAAGTTATGCATTGTATTGATATGTTTATGTTTTGTGTAATATGCATAGGAACGGGTGTGGAAAGATAATGAAATAGTAAGTTCATACTTGAAGGGTAAAATGACGAAAAAGGGGATGATGAGTTGAATACACTACACAAAAACAGGCTTTTAGCGGCGTTTTTAGCGGCGTTTAGACAAAAAACGCCACTAAAAATCAAGCATTAGCGGCGCTTTTTGGAAAACGCCGCTAAAAATAAGCATTAGCGGCGTTTTTTGAAAAGCGCCGAAAAAGCCTAAGCCCAACGACGTTGTTTTCTGAGTTTTTGGGGCCTTTAGCGGCGTTTTTGAAGAAGCGACGCTAATGCTCGGGGCCTTTAGCGGCGTTTTTGAAGAAGCGACGCTAATGCTCGGCCCTTTAGCGGCATTTTTGAAGAAGCGCCGCTAATGCTCGGGCCTTTAGCGGCGTTTTTTAAAAAGCGCCGCTAATGCCCGTTTTTGATATATTCTCAATTATCTCATTCTTTGATATATTCTCAAGTAATGTTTCAATTATATTTTTTTATTATAAGTTGAAAAAATTGATATTTCGTTGTATTTATTATATATTGGTCAAATTTACATTTAAATTATAACAAATAATATTGTTTAATACAAAATGTTTTTATTAAAGAGAATTCCTAATTCCTAACTCCTAGCTATTTATTATTATTTTTCAATCACGTTTATTTAAACTACTTTGCTAGAAAAATATATTAAATTATGAGTAAAATAAAATATCATAAAACTTAAATTGTAAAAGATACGATAGTATTAATTTTAAAATATTTAATTAATTATCATTATAGTTTAGGGTTTAATATATATGGTTTAGGGTATATAATTTAGGGTATATGGTTAATTTAGGATTTAAGGCCGGTTTAGGAGTTACAACTTTAAGGCTTATAGATTATGGAATTAGGGATTAGGGATTAGGGATTCTGGTTTAAGGGTTGTAATTTAGGGGTTAGATGTTAGAGATTAAGAGTTAGTGTTTTAAGGTTTATGATTTCAGTGTCAGGTTAGAGTTTAGAGTTTAGATTAATTAGTGTGTTCTAATTTATATTGAATAAGGTGTAGGGGTTAGAGGTTAGGATTTGGGTTAGGGTTTAGGATTTAGAGTCTAGATTAATTAGTGTTTTTAATTTATATATTAAATAAGATTTAGGGGTTAGTAGTTAGGGGTTAGGGGTTAAGAGTTAGTGATTTAGGGTTTAAAGATTTGAGGTCGGGTTAGGGTTTAAGGTTTAGATTAATTAGTATTTTTTAATTCCTATATTAATTAAGTTTTTATATAATTGTAAAAGAGGGGTTAGGGGTTTAGGGTTTATGTTTTATGATTCGGGTTTAAGAGATAGAGATTAAAGGTTTAGATTAATCGGTGTTTTTAATTTATATATTAAATAATTTCTTATATAATTGTAAAGAGATAATATTAATTTTAATATATTAAAATTATGATTACGATTTAAATTATATAAGAGATAATAGATCAATTTTATACATATTAAATGGTTTAGGATTTAATGTTTACTTTAGATTTTTAAATGATAAAAGTTTATACAATTAATTAATATTTTTATATTTAAAATATTTAATCTAAATTTAGATTAAATGGTTTAAATCATTTGATATATTTAAATATTAGATTTTAAAAAATTGATAAATAAATAAATTAATGTAACAAATTAATGTAATAGATTGACAATAAAAGAGATAATATGAATTTTAATTTATTAAAATTATCATTAATATAGTTTTTTAAAGTTTTTTTCATATTTTAAAATTTTTTGTTTTTGTTTTCTTACCTAAAAAATTATATAAAAATTTTAAAATTTATCTAATTCTTTTAAATATTACTTAAATTTTCAAAATTTATTTATTTAAATTTGATATGAATTATATAAGAATTAAATATAAAATTATAAGAAAAAATCAATCATTAGTGATGTTTATGAGAAAAACGCCGCAAAAGGTAACGCTGCAAATACGCATTGAATTTTTTAAAACGTAAAGTTTCACGGTAAAAATTAAATTCGCGCTGCTTTTTTCCCAAATTTCTCCCCTAAAATCCAAAAACGAAAAAACCCCAAATTTCCCCCCAAATTTTTCTTAGTTCTCTCATCCAAAAGCACAAATTTTGAAGACCAAATGGCAACAATTTCAGCATTTTCGACTCCTTTGCATTTAATCTCCAAAACCCATTTTAAATCTCCCAAAAACCTCTTCTTTTATCCAAATTCTATCCATTTTCAGACCAAAGTTTCCACCTTTTCTTCCAACAACTTGACCTTATCCTTCAAAAACAGCAAAACTCTTTACGGTACTTGGAAACTCAAGTCTGCAGAAGAAGAAGAAACAGCTGTTGTTGAACAAGAACGAGAAGAAACAACTGTCGCCGAACAAGAGTCTGTTTCCCCCCAATTTCCCCAAATCGACAGTCCTTTTATTTTTCCCAAACCATTTCTCCCCCTACCCCGATTCCCTTTATTTTTGAATTTGCAACAATATGGGAAGTCATCCAAGCTATCACTCAATGCTTTTGAATTTGTTTTTTTTAGGGAAAAAGTTCAATGCGTTTTTAATATTTTCATAACTTTAAAACCCGCCAAAAGAAAATCTTGCCATAGCTGTAAGTTTAACCTCGTATCATTCCGCTCTGGAACATGCATCTCTCCGCCGCGATTAACTCATTCAAGTCCTCCAATCTCATCTCATGGAAAACGGTACCTTCCCTCACTCCCAAAACATCCTAACCTGATCTCCATTTCCATTAACTTCTACTGTGATCCCAGACCGGTAAGCTTCAACGAACCCTAGCGGGATGCATCGAACTGTCGAGAAAAACACTTTAGTCGGGGAAGGTTTCGAAGGTAAAGATATGGCCGGGATTCACCGGCCAAGGAAGGTACTTTGAGTTTCACTCAAATTTGATTCCTGCATCCAGCGATTTTGTTCGAGAATCGCTGTTGTGTACCTCTCTTTGCAGAGACGGATACAAGATTCGGACCGTCGAGCATTTGCTTTCGGCTTTGGAAGCTAAAGGCATTGACAATTGTAGAATTCAGATTCAAAGTCTCGATTCTGAGGATACTGAGGTCGAGGTTAGTGCCATAATTTTTGTTTGGATATCAAAATTGATTTTTAATTTGCTTAAAATTGTAAGTTTTGTTATTCATTTGGTTGTTACTTTTGTCACATTCTTTCCTTTCTGCAAGAAAAGCGACTTTTCCTGTAAGGTATTGTTGGATAATAAAATGCATGATTTTACATTTTACATGGAACAAATATATATTCAATTGTTCGTTCACTTCAAGACAACTTTGGAGCAAGCTAAAAGCATGAAGCTGCAATCTAACAGCCGGAAAGAACCTTTGAAGGCCATATTGTAGGATATGCTTTCTGGATTGAGGGATGAGCGAGGAGATTTAAACATAGTCAATGAATTTGTAGAGAGAACTGTTTAATGTAACATATAATGTACAAACACTGTAATAATTTAGCTGAGTCTCTCTTTTCATACAATTTTATAGATGGTGATGATTGGAATTTTAACTAACACAGGTTCCTATTTTTGATGGGTCTGCAAATGCTTGGGTAGAGGCAATAGAACAAGTTGGCAGAAAAGAGGCCTTGGATCGGTGTGGCAACAATGTTGAGAAATTGGCACCATATTTGAGTGAACCATTTTATGTTTCGATAAATGATTCTTTTATGGTTGCCTTCCCTGCTTCAAAGGTTCACATATCTTGTGGAATTGACTTTCCAAAGGTAAATTCTTTTGTTCTCTGGTATGCTGATTGTTAACCACATTGAATTCAAATGGTAATTGTCTCGTTAGTCTTGCTTTACCTTTTCTTCTCTTTTTTAAGGGAAATAGGAAAACAGTTTAAGAGCTTATCCTTTTTAACTTTTAATCGGCTTGGATGTGGGTATTGTGCAACTTTTTAATGACTTGGTTATAAAGACATCACAAGAGATCAGTTTTGTGCATAATCTATTTTTTTTTACACTTTTAGCTCAGTCGAAATGTTTCTAATATGTGCTTGAAGTTGCTGTGTATTCTAGGGGCTTTGGGATGTAGAAAACGACAATGATGGCCAACAAGAAGGCTGCGTTTTGCGGGTTATATCCCTGTTTTAGCCATTCTATCTAAAATGTTCTTTGCAGGTAAGTCTTTTTGGTGTTCTTAATAGATGTTTAGTAGTTAACTGTTGAGTAACTTTGGTGCTTTGTTGATGTACCATGATTCAGGATAATCACTTAGTTTAGATGCTTTATAAATGTTAATCCTGTTGTAATTTGTCCATTGCATTTCAATAAATTTAGGTTGGTAATTTTCTTGAGCCAAATCTTTTGAAATTCATTGTGGAAATGCTTAATGATACTGTTTAGTTAATCATTTTTTTTCATTTGAGGTTTTTATTGCATTTATGCCTTTATACATGTAGCTTCTGTCCCAATTAAAACATTGTTTGGTTTTTAATTACAAGCTTTTCCATGCATATTGACTGAGAATGTATGTATGCCTATATACATGCATATTGTGGAAATGTTCTTCTTTATCATTCTTGTTTTGGGTTTTCATTTTTTTTTCTAAATAACTGACAGCTTCGATGCACCATTTTTTTGAACTATTTTTTTGCAGCGATTGGGTTTAATGTAGAGGTTGTACAATACAACAACATCAAGTTTCAAGTATGGGATTTAGGTAAGTTAACATTAATAAATTTGAAATAGCAGCTGATGTAGTTTATACAAATGGAGTTCAATTTAATTTATCGACTCATTGAAATTTGCCTTAATCCTTTTACTTAAAATTGAATCATTTAATTGGTTTAATTTATTTAACACGTTAACTGTTGTGTTGTGTCTTCTAACTAATGGAGATGCAACCTCTTAAGTTACTTTGCTTCCTCTATTTATTTAATTCTGATATGCGAATATCTTGTGGGTTTTTCTGGCTGCTCTTTAGCTGGACATACATACAATCAGTATATGTCCAGCTGCTCTTTAGCTGGTTACATAATTTTTTATTCAGTATATGTCATATTCATGTTAGGACTTGTTTTGATGTTTATTTTACAGCAGTAGGCGACTGTTTAAAGGTAAAATTTTAATTTACCCCTGTTCAAGAAAATTATGTTAGCTAAAACAATAAGCTCGTTTATTTTCTGACTTGCTTAATATAGATTAGTTGTTTCATGTTTGGAAACTTTGGATGCTCTTGGTCTTATGTCCTGCAGTCATTGACAAAAATTTGGTTCTCATTCTTCACTTAACAAGTCCAGTGGCACATACATATGTAAACTAGGAAATTGAAACAAGAAAGAAACGCAAAGCCAAAGCAAATTGATACTATTGAATGATAGTTATAAATGAATAATATGCCTGACTTGGCATTTATAAAACTCACATGCTTGAAGGATAGAACAGAAATTGCTGTTAGAATTGGATTGTCAGCTTTAAGTGTCTATGACGTGTTTGATATTGGTTTCATTGGAAGAATTCATTGGTTTCATTGGTTTCTTTGCTGATATCAATTAATTTGTAAAAGCTTCCTGAAAATTAAGCATGTGCTTTGCTAAAGGAATTTGTATTTTTAAAATTTCATAATTCTATTTTGTAAACCATGGTAATAAACTTTAAGGTTCATGGATATAGATATATATAGAGAGAGAGAGAGAGAGAAGTGCAATAGGGACTGTAATTCTTTCTTAATTATTAGCTACTATTTGAGACCATCCAAGGTTAAGCTTATTCCATGTTTCTTATCTTGTGCATTCTTTTTTGTGTTTTTTTCATTGAGGGTTTCATAGGGTCTTTAGTAGTTTTTCTCTTCTTCATGTTTGATTATTTATCATCAACCGAATTGACAAAAATGCAAAGAAAAAGAAGCATGTATTTTGTATATTTAACTTATTCACCCTCTTTCATGTGCTTCATATAACATTTATGTTATTCATATTTAAAATCACTGAAGGACATGTTCGGTCTCTTTTTTTAAAATTAAAAAAATCACTTCTCTTAACATTCGTGTATTATGTTCTTTGCAGAAATTCATATGTTGGCAATCTTTCTCTTTTCTATGAAATAGAGGAGAAGCTTAAGCAGGTGACTATGCTCAGTTTTCTTTTTCCTTTTACTTGATTCCTCTAAACAAGACCGAGTTTTGCTCCAGCATCTTTTTAACTAAGATGTCCTTGTCATTATTTACATTTTGAACAAACATACTGTTAAAGATCATAACATGATTTATCCATCATAGAGCTGCTTGGTAGTAAGTTGATGAAATTTTTTATTCTGCATGCTACAATACTTGCATATTCTTTGATTAATAACTAACAAGAACGTGCATCTGAGGAAGAAATAAAATAACAGGTTTGTATGTTAAATTTGTATCCATTTTATTTTAATTTCTTAATTTTCATCAGCTTTAGATCATGTCAATTTATATTTTTTTATGCAAGCAAGGCTGAAGTTATATATTAGTAAGTACTGGGCTGCTACTGCTACTGCTACATGTGGGATGGCAAGAAAAGTATGGAAAAACCACATTTTGCAACTCGGTTACACCGAGTTAAGGGAAAAAAGATCCCTTAAAGAGTTGATTTTGAGAGTTGGTCATGAGAGAATGTAACTTGTAAACAATTTTCTAATATAGAATGTAACTTGTAAACAGAACTTATGTAATTCTAATGTAATTCTAATATAGAATGTAAACAATTTTCTTATGTAATTCTAATATAGAATGTAACTTGTTTTAATTTTCTTAATTTAAATTCATTAATTTTATATTTAGCTTTGAAGTTAAAATTTTAATAGAAATTTTAATTTAATATTTTTTATCCTTAGAAGTATATAGTTTAAAGTTTAAATTTTAAAAATAAACATAATATAATATTTATGATAGAAATATATATTATTTAATTAAAATATTTTTAAGTCATGTTTTTAGCGGCGTTTGTGGTAAAAGCGCCGCTAAAGGTCCTAATCTTTAGCGGCGTTTGTGGAAAAAGCGCCGCTAAAGGTCCTGGTCTTTAGCGGCGTTTGTGGGAAAAACGTCACTAAATGTCCCGGTCTTTAGCGGCATTTGTGGAAAAAGCGCCGCTAAAGGTCTTGGTCTTTAGCGGCGTTTTTTTTCTAAAAATGCCGCTAAAGTTAGTGACACGTTCATTAGCGGCGTTTTTTTTTGGCGCTTCTGAAAGCGCCACAAATTCTTTTAGTGGCGCTAAAAAGCGCCGCTAAAAGCCTGTTTTGGTGTAGTGATAGATGTTGTTATTTAAGCTAGAGTGATATTTTTATTGCAAAATTGAGAATTTCATAAATGTGTTAATGAATAATATAATCGATATACATTGAGTTAAATGGTAAATACGTATTAGTATTGAACTTAATGACATTGAATTGTACGTGAATTAAATGGAAATTGCTAGTGATATGATTTAAATTGTGAGCATGAGAAATTGAGAATTGAATGAAATGGAAATGAAGCATTGAATTGCATGAGTATGTATCGGGTCTCGTAGGCCCTATTTATTATGATTATAATATATTGAGGATATATTGTGAAGAGTTATAAAAGCATGTTGATAATTTTGAAAGTTTTAATTTAGATAAAATTTTATAACTCGGTTAAATACGTTTACAAGTGTATGTGTTTTGGTAATGCCTCGTGCCCTATTCCGGTGTTGGATACGGGTAAGGGGTGTTACAAATATAATGCAAAAATATTTAAGATTTTCCTAAAAAACGAGGTAAACATTCCATTATTGAACACTATGAGAAATATAACTTATATTGCGAAACTTTTGAAGGAATTTTGCACCAACAAGAATAATCACATCAATTTCAAAAAGGTAAGTAATGGGGAGAATTAATCTGCTCTTATCCAGAATAAGATACCCCCTAATTGCGAGGATCCAAGTACGTTTTGAATTACATGTAAAATAGGTGATGTAGGCATTAAGCAAGCTATATGTGATTTGAGTTCATCTATTAACATAATGTCATTATCTATTTACGAATTACTTAATATCAATCCTATGAAAGATATAGAGATTAGCCTGCAGTTGGCAGACAGCTTTATAGCTGCTAGAAAAGTCTAGTTTAGAAAACAATTTTCAATCACAACGGAAGTTTAACAATTTTGAAAATCGAGCGAATTTGTGATATTTATAGCAATATATTCTTTTTCTCGAAAAGTACATGCGTTTTGTGCAAGACGGATTTGAATCATTCTTAACTTTCAATCAAACAACCTTATTCGCTATCCTCGTACCCCAAATTGCGTCGAGTGTGAGCTCGAGCAACATGAACCAAAAATAAAACAAGAAACGATTTAATTACTTTTAGTAGGAAAGTAATTTTCTCAAATAGAAAACATTAGAAATTGTAATTCCCAAAAATTAGAATTTATTCTTAGAAAACAAATTCCCACTACTTTCTGACAAGAAAAAAATATATAGAACTTGTATGTAAATAGATCTACTAGTGCCATCTATTTATATGAAGAGATATGTAATAGCCCGATTCTGGGCCTAGTCGGAACAGTGGTTTCGAGACCACAAATCCGACGAGGAAAAATATAATTATTATTATATTTTTATGGTCTACAATTTCACAAAAAAATTTCGTGAAAATTTCGTTCGAAAATTTCAACGTTTGGGCACTCAATTTAGTCAAAAGGACTAAATTGTAAAAAATACAAAAGTTGGGTTCTATATGTTAGAGGTGTTCAATTGCTATGAAACTTTAAATTGAAGGTCCTTATGTGGAATTAGGCCATTATTTAATTGATGGAAAAAAATGGGCATAGAATTAGTGAAATAGATTTTTTTAAGTAAGGGCATTTTAGTCATTTGGTAATATAAAGAAATAAAATGGGAAAAAAGATGGAAAAATGGTGTCATCTTCTCCATAGTTTCTGCCGAATTTTAAGGGACAGCATATCTAGGGTTTCTTTTCTTTTTCTAGCCCCGTTTTTAATGTTCTTCGCATTTTTGAGATCCTCGTAGCTCGGTTTAGCTATTTCTACCATTAATTCATGTTAGGGTTCATATTTGGAAAAATAACCATAGGTGAAATGTGTTTATTTTGTTGTTTTATGGTAGAATATGAAGCTAGGAATTATGTTAAACAACTTTTGCTAAGCGATTTTAAGTGAAAACGGGTAAATCAACATAATCGGTAAAAATATTTAATGTTCATAAGTACATGTTAGAGTGAGAATTTGATATTGCAATAGAAGGAAAAAGTGTTCAGCATGTTGTAAAAACATAAGAATAAGGAGTGAAATTTAGCTTAGGGACAAAAATGTAATTATGTAAAATTTAGGGACAAAATCATAATTTTGACAAAAGTTGAGTCGAAGATTGTTTTAATAAATGTGAATGTTAAACAAACTCAATTTTCTGTTATAGATCAAGAAAGACGAGAAGTCAACCTTAATCGGGGAAAAGAGAAGATTGGGGATTAAATTCCAAAATCTTTACATTTTCTATCGAGGTAAGTTGTATGTAATTAATACATTGTTATAATTATTTTTGTTATATTTCGTGGCAATATATGTGAAAGGGTTGGATATGAAATGGTTATATTAAAGTTAGAAATTTGAAATTGATAGTTGATTTGTTTAAAATCAGCTTGGTTTATGGATATACCAACTGCAAGTAATGGTTGAAGTGATTTAAATCGAATTATTAAATTGGTTATGGAGTTGAGTGGAAAGATTGATATTATAATGTGCTATGGAGAAATTGTAAATTATTGGAAAGTAAGAATTTTTGTGGAACTGTCGTAATGGTAAAGATTTGAATAAGGTATCGATGAACACGTGTGTAGTACTGTGTGAAGGCTACTACGTGTATCCCATAAATAATGGTTACATGTGTAGTACTAAGTGAAGGCTACAATGTGTACCGAGAAGCTTTGGTCACGTGTGTATTACTGTGTGAAGGCTACTACGTGAATCGATAAATGATGGTCACATGTGTAGTACTAAGTGAAGGCTACTACGTGAACCGTAAAAGTTGATCATGTGTGTAGTACTATGTGAAGGCTACTACGTGAACTGTAAAACTTGATCACGTGTGTAGTACTATGTGAATGCTACTACGTGTATCGAATGATAAAAGTAACATGGGTAGTACTATGTGAAAAACCCCAAATACTTGTTGTTATACCGACATGTTAAATGAGATATGAGTATGTGATTGGAACGTGATAAGTTGCGAAAGAGTGACTGAAGTGATGAAGTCTTGTATTGTGTTATAAAATAAATGGTTATAGTGTTATGTGAATGAGGGATGTTGGAATAGAATAGATTTGGACAGTGACAGTGATGTTAGTTTGAAAAATCACCAAAAATTATAGAAATTGAGTTAGTGGTTTAATAAGACATGAAATTAAAGCTTAATGAGTCTACTTTCACATAAAATATAAAGAATGGCCAAAGAAATTATATATTTTGAGATATTGGAATTTTAGTGAGACAAGGTCTGAATGATTTAGAAAATCCTCTATTCTGACTTTGGAAAATCACTAAACATTGTAAAAAAATAATTATGTTTTGAAATTTACATTTTTAAATTTATTATTGAATCTATTTTCAAAAGAAATAAGTGGGAACATCATTTGAACTTTGTATTAAGAGATAATTGACTTTTAGTGAAGAGAGGTCAGAAGTGTCAAGCAGTGAAACAGGAGAATCTTTATAGAATAAACCGTACCAATTTACTGAACCAAAAATTCTAAAAATTTTATGGTAAGAAGTTATATGAGTCTAGTTTCAGGAAAAAAATTACAGATCTTAATTTGGAGTTCCGTAGCTCCGAATAAAAATAATTTAGTGACTATGACGCAGAGAAACAGTTTGCTGGAAATTGAATAGATAATAGATTTATGTGTGATAAAAATTATATTATATATGGTATCATGCTAGAAATTTATTTATCAATTACATACGTACTTACTAAGCTATAAGCTTACTCTTCTTTATTTTCCCCTTGTTTTATAGTGATATTAATCAGCTCGGGAATTGGACGGGGTCAGAACATCATCCACACTATCATCATCATCTTTTGGGTATTTTGCAACCAATACTTTGAAAAATGGCATGTATTATGGTGGTCAAGATCCGGGCGCATAGCCAACTTGAAAGAAGGTTTATGAACCGTGATGAAATCCGTTTCGTTGCTCATTAGAACTGGTTCTATGTAATGTGGTATAAATTTATATATATATATATATATAATATTTTTTGGTTTAAAATGTTGGTGTATATTAATTGATAAATTGTTTTCTTAAACTTTTAACAAAGTAATTAGAATGTTGTGGATGGATAAATTGTGTCGAACATATAATTTTATTTGGTTGAAATATTGAAGTTGTTTGAAATTGTGTTTCGAGAATTTGCAAGAGGAATTGAATGTTTATGAAAATGAATTATGTCAAATTTTTTGTAAAAAAATAAATAAATAAAATATTTCAGATCGTTTGATAACACTTCTTACTTTGTTTCGATGATGAATACGGGTAAGAGGTGTTACAAGATAGCAGAATCCTAGTTGAATAAGAATAGCACGAAGTTTTATTTAATAGAAAACACTCCCCTAGTCTAACTAGGAGAGAGGTGTTGGAAAAAATTCGGTTTGAAAATGGTTTCTTTGCACAGCAAAAAATTAAAAATTTTAAAACTAACCCGATTTGTGATATTTATAGCAATAAAACTTAACCATATCCGTACTTGTGTTTTCGGCTTAGCGGATGTTTGTTGTTCCTGACTTTCAACCAAATGATCTTCTCCGCTATTCTCGTACCATGAACTGCTTCAAGTGTGAGCTCAAACTAATTGAATCGAAGCATAAAACTACAAAAAGGCTTCTCTCCTTTTGGGGTGAAAACAAAAAAACTATCTTTTTAATAGAATTCAATAGAATTGTTATTCTAGAAAAAATATATGTAATAGTTGAAAATAATTCTCTCTTCAACAGAATAAAAATTTCTCAAAGTTGTATTAATAGCTCTACATGTGCCATCTATTTATAGGAAGAGAAGGTAGAACCCTTGTTGAATTGTATTGTTTTATTTCAAATAGAGAAACAACATTCTATTTAGAATGAGACTAGGGTGGACGACACACCCTAGTATTCTTACTAGGGTTGCCGCCCCCTTCATGTGCATGAGGGGTTTTTGGGCTTCTCTCACATCGGGTTCAATAAGAGTACTTCCTGGGCCTTTTTGACCCAGTTTTCTGTAATGAGATCCAACTCTATTAAGTTTTTCTATTTCTCAAAATAAATTTTAATATTTATATATAAAACAATTTTTTCATCACTATTTTACCCTAAAAAAATTTTGACGATTTTGCCCCTGGTAAAATTTCAAGAAAATATATATAATATTTTACAACTCAACATGTTCACTATGACCGAATGATTTATTTTCATTTTCAAGCTTCAAAACTGTCCAAAAACATAAAGTCATTCTTTCGATCATTTTTTAAGTAATCCATATCGGATTGCAAATTGATCATTTCCATTTTCATTTTCATTTGCATTTCCACTTTTGGAAACCTATATTCATTTCCTAATGATTCTATTTCTCCATTTAGGAGAAAACTATAATCATTCTTAAATGTTTCTCACTTCCTATTCATTTCGTTCATTTCTATTCAAATACGCAATTCATTTATATTTTCAATGAGCTAGCGGAGGGACCGATTGGACATATGTAGTTGAGGCTCAAATGGTTTATAATTAAGTTCTGATTTTTCGCCTATTAATTATAAATTCATTTAGTCACGAAGTCATTCCACTACTATCGTGATTGAGCTCTCCCCAATGACATACCATTATGAAAGTAACAACTTAGTGCTCATCCAATGACCTTTTCATAAGTGTGTTACCTTCATAAGATATCTTTGATTTCTTTGGGATAATATTTTTTCTTGCAATATGATCCTATTTTATCTCATGATAACCATTACATCTTCCTTCATGAAAAGTCAATCACTACCAAATAGTGATCAAGTCATCCATCACAAAGACGGACGACCCATGACCATGTTTACTTTTTATCAACCATGTAATGCCAATTAGAGGATATCATTTACCCATGTTTTGGGCTATGAATTCCACTATTGTGAATGAAACTATATACTACAAAAGTCATACACCCAATGCACCAGCTTTCGGTTCCTTATTATTTGAACTTAGGCTTTTACTTACATCAAGGTGTATAAGTCACGCATACATAGTTCGTCATCCGCTCAAGATTTAGGTATGCCACACTATGAATGCAACATGTGAAAAAAATCCATAAACGGATTCAAGATCTATTCTTCTTGGGTCCTATCCGATGTACTGTTAGTCTAGTCAATCACATTTATGTCTCTATCTTCTGGGAGTCATCCGCTCGATGCCCAAGATAAGGCATCTCCCCAATTGGACTTGATAGATGACATATTAGTCTTTTAATTAGTTTGCTAAATTTCGATTTGACTAAGGACATGTTTAGGTTCGTCTATAAACACAAGCTGTCTTTTTGTAGTACGATTCGACCAGATAATACTGCTTATTATTGGTTAAATATTTAGACAGCCAATGAACAACATTTGCTTCCATTTTGCTTTACGTGCAAAAACCATGTGAGGACAATTATAAAAAGCATATTAATGTAATCAATTAAAATTTTTTATTAACCAATTTGTTCGAAAAAATTATAAGTTTACAAACGAATATACTATACTCAGGGCACCAAATCCAACAAGAGGGGGTGACACACCCTAGATAATAATACTAGGGTTGTCGCCCCTCACACGTAATGATGGGTTTTTGACATCTCCTGTATTGGGTCCAATTATATGTACTTCCTAAACTTTTGACTCAATACTTTATAATTTAATCTAACTCAATATATGTTTTATATTTTTCAAAATAATAATTTAATTAATTAATCAAATTAGATAAATTAATTTTTCAATTAGATAATTTTTTCAACCCAATTTAAGTCATGACAACTTTACCATAGAAGGATATATGAGGAAATATATTTAATTTTCATATTCAATGGATTTATAATGGCTAATTAACTTAATTCCATTTCGAACTTCAATTATTTAATTATAATTAATTAAATAATGATATGAAAACCTTAAATTAATTATCAAACTATTTCTATACATAGTGAGAAAACAAATTTATTTGTGAATGCGACCCATTTCTCTAACTTCATCATTTTTATTCATTATTGTTTATTTGGTTCTACATGCAATTCAATTTTGGTTTCAACGAGCTAGCGAAGAGACTGATTGGACATATATAATTAGAGATAAAATGATTTATAATTAAGTTTCTACCATTCACCTATTAATTATAAACTCATTTAGTCACGAAGTGTTTCCACTATAGTATTGTAATTGAGCTCCCATTAATTACATACCATTAAGAAAACTACTCAATAATTGCTCATCCAATGGCCTTGTCATAAGTGTGTTACCCTCATAGTATATCATTGATCTTCTTGGGATAAATCCGTTCTTCCAAAATGATCATGTTTTATCTCATGGTTTAAAATGTTCAAAATAATCCAAAATTCAAAGTCCAAAACAAACCCAAAAGAGTTTTAAATACTTTATTTAAACATATCTGAAAAGTTTTAAGAAAACTAAAGTAGTGAGCTAATTAATAAGCTCAACGTGAGTCTTATATCAAGTTTTTTAAACAGAAATTATAATAAACATAACAAAAATATCACAAAAAAATATAATATTTAATTATGCAAGTTTTTATGTGCATGATTATGACAATGCAATATTTTTATAAAACATATATGTAGATTTTTTTCAACAAATTCCTACCCATCTTCACTACACACCAAAATGAGTTCCCCATAACTCATCCAACCAAAACACACCAACAAATTTATATGGACAAAACCACCAGAATTACAGTCAAGTTATAAGAATAGAAATATGTAGTCAAGCCACCAGATTCGCAGTCAAGTTGGCAGAACAAATGTGTGGTTAAACCACCAAATATTGCAGATTATTAAACTGTCAAATCTTCCTCCTTACCATATACTCCCAACACCATGAAATGTGGCATGACATGCAAACTCAGTACCAAAACAGTAAGCATGTTAAACATGCAATCATATACAAATCAGAAATTGATAGTCATGGTAATCCATGCTTTACAGAATGAACATTTTAAATTTTCAATGTGAATGGATCGTACTAAACAAATATGCCGTGATGTCACATGCCATGAAAATTAGAACAAAATCACATATTGACAACAGATAACGTAACATATAAAAAATATTCAAGTTAAAATTCATACCTTAAATCCACAAAATCACTTACCATGTTATTTTTGCTATTAAGTTATACTTATATTAACATTAAATTTATCATATAAATATCTTAATCAAAATTATCACTATCACACAAAGTACTTAAATAAAACACACACCTGAAACTTGTCCAAATCATAAATACTAAATTGAACTGGAGCACTTCAGTTCCTAGTGAGTCGAAACTAGATTTGTATTTAATGAAATCAGAATGGAAATTAAAAATCACTTTGATCCATTAAAAGAAATTTTCCACAAACCAATGATATCCAACTTACTCTTCATGCTTGTAACCAACACTTACCCTTAATCCTCTTCTACCAAAAACTCCCACTTGGAATCACAAAAAGGTTGATTCCTGAATTAAGCCTTCAACTCAAAATAATCACTTGATTAAAAGAATATTCAACCTTTCTCCAAAAAAAAAAAAACTTACATCACCTTAATACTTACACTTTTACTTCCAATAATAAAAAAGAATTGCTATGATTGTTGACGATCTAATCGATATGAGAATCTAAATATTGAAGAAAAAGAAAGAATTAAACAAATGAAGTTTTTATTTAAAAGAAAATTAAGATGAATAGAAAAGAGAAAGGAGAAGGAGAAATTAAAAATACAGTGGTTGTCAACGGTGTCGGAGATGACAAACGGTGATGAATAACTCCAAAGGTGAAAAGAAAAATTGGCAAAAATAAAATGGAAGAGTAGAAAAGGATTTGGATTTGGATTCAAGATTAGTAAGAATAATGTTGTTGGAAAAGAAGAAAGAAAAAGAATATAGATTATTTTCGAAATAAAGAAAAGAGAAAAGAAAAAGAACTAAGGAAGAAAATAGTGATATAAGGTGGTGTTAGGGTGGTGATACGGTAGTTTGGTGGTGTTGAATAAATGAAAAAGTGGTGGTTGAATGGTGGTGATTCAATATTTTCAAACAAAATAAAAGAAAGAAAAGATAAAAGCAAGGAGGAGTAAATAAACTTGGGCGACACAAGGTGGTGGAAAGGGAGGAGTAAGGAGAGAAAAGATGGAAGAAACTTCAAAATGAGAGGTTGTGAGAGTATAGGTGGGACGACACAAGTTCAACAACCATCCACCAATACATTCAATAGGGGAAGAAGGTGTTAGAAAGAATTAACAACAATTTGCTATGGAAGTTACATTTAGAAATTTTGAAATAATGAGTTACTTTGACAATTTGAACTAGGAATTACACATGGACATGCATGGACAGTTTGTATGACATGGTTGACCAACTTTTATTCCAAAATTAAAAAAAAATTGAGAGCATGGGGACTTGAACTTGGTTCATTAGGGAGTTACTTAAGGTACTTAATCACTATGCCATTTTACAAGCTTGTTAATGAACTAACAACAACAATTAAAATTTTGGGGTGTGACACATGTTTAGGTTCATATACTAATACAAGTTGTCTTTCTGTATTACGATCCGACCACATAATACTGCTTAGTAATAATTAAATGTTAAATAACCAATGAGCCAATATTTGCTTCCATTTTGCTTTATGTGCAAAAACATTGAGGATAATATACAAAGAATATTAATGTAATTTTTTTAAACCAATTTTTTTCGAAAAATACAAGAATACAAAACGAATATACTATACTTAAGGCACTAGATCCAACAGTCTCTCACTTGCCCTAGAGAAGTAGATGAGTCATATTTCGCATTCTCATGCCTTCTACATGTATGTCAAAACTCCTAGCTATTAGAGTCTTGGTAAACGGGTCTGCTAGGTTGTCCTTTGATGTGAATTTGATACTTTCTATCAATGTGTTTTGTCCTATTGTGATTTCTAGTTTCCTTGGTTTTAGCTATTGCTACACTGTTATCACAATACAGTGTGATAGCTTTTTTCATACCAGGAATGATTTCAAGATCCGTAAGGAACTTTCGAAGCCATATTCCTTCTTTCGTAGCCTAAGAAGCAACCATATATCTGGCTTCCAAATTGAAGTTAGTAGTACAGCTCTGCTTGACACTTATTCACACTATATATCTATTGTATAGGATAAAGACACAACTCAATGTCAATTTCCTCGAATCCTAACATGTTTGGAAGTCAAAATCAATATAATTGATAGGAGTAAGATCTCCTCCAGAATACACAAGCATATAAGCCCTTTTTCTTCGTAAATACTTAAGTATATGCTTAACTACTTGCCAATGTCTTGGATCGAGATTCGCTTGATATTGACTCACCAACCTTACTGTGAAACAAATATTTGGACGTGTACATAACATAGCATAAATGAGACTTCCTACTGCAGAAGCATAAGGAACATTTTTCATGTTTTCTCTTTCTTCCACTGTCGTAGAACAATCCTCCAAAGAAAGATGAAATCCTAATATAGAAGGTTGAGTTCCCTTTTTTGAATCAGTTATTGCATAACGTTCCAAAATCTTGTCTATGTGTGAAGCTTGTGATAATGATATCATTTTATTCTTTCGATCCCTTAAGATTCGAATACCTGGAACAAAATTAGCTTCTCTCAAGTCCTTTATGCTAAACTATCGAATTAACCAGAGTTTAACCATTGACAATATTTCTATGTTATTTCCAATGGGTAGAATGTCATCGACATATGGAACGAGAAAGATCACATTTCTATCCCCAATACATTTATAAACACAAGGTTCGTTTATGTTTTTCTCAAATTCAAAAGTTTTAATCGCATGGTCAAATCTTTGATTCCATGAGTGGAATGCTTACTTAAGTCTTGTTGAGTGTTTTTGTGTCTGTGTCCCTAAAAAGGCTTAATTTCTCTATTTATATGATACATTTATTTTTCATAGATGTGACAGGCAAATCCCCATGCATGCCAACACGTACCCGATTATAGGATTAACACGTGTTCCCTAGGTGCGAGTTCGTCTGCATGGCGATGCAGACCCGCCTCGTGTGAGATCATGAAAGGATGCAAACTCATCACGTGCAAACCCCAAGACACGAACTATGCAGGTTATGGATCGGTTCCAAATGGATAACTGAGTAACGGGTCAATAATGAAGAACACTATAACAATTTGCCCCCATCTAGTTCAAAAAAGAGTTATAAAGTGACTCTTCTGAGAACTTGGCTGCACGAAGTGGGGAAAACTTGAGAATGAAACGTATCACACATGTTATTCACTTTAAATTGTCATATACGCTTCACCATATGTTAAGGAGAAATATAGTTGTATAAAGCTAATTATGCCTTTATTATCGGACACATGAATTATCAAAGTGTGAAATTCTTTAAAATGAGGTTAACCCTAAGAATCAAACCGTTTAAATTTGAAATTTTTGAGAAGGAGTTGCTGTTGAGAAGGACAATCGTGAATGAGAAGTAATTTTATTAAATTTTCCATTTTTTTGTGGTGTTTCTTATTTGTTTAACTAGGGTTTTTGCCCAACCTAATCCTAGTTAGACTAGTTCTTTTTTCTATTGAAATAGGCTTCTACAATTCAACAAGGATTTTACCTCTTCTTCCTATAAATAGATGGCATAAGTAGGGCTAAATATAGAATTTTGAGATATTGTTATTCTGCTCGAAAATAGTGAGAATTTATTCTCTAAGTATTAAATTCTATTTTTCGAAATAACAATTCTATCGGTTTTTATTAAAAGATATTTTGCTTTCACACTAAAAGTAAAGAAAACTATTTCTAGTTTTGTGTTTGATTTGAATCGTTCAAGCCCACACTCGAAGCAATTCGTGGTAAGAGAATAGCAGAGAAGGTCGTTCGATTGAAGTTAGGAATGACAATGATCTATCTAACCAAAAACACAAATGCGATTTCGATAAAAGGTTTATTACTATAAATATCACAAACCAGCTCAGTTTTCAAAATTTTTATTTTTCCTATTCAAGAAAACCATTTTCGAACCAGATTTTTTTCCAACAATGGCTACGATAGACCCTCCCACTACGATGAAGCTCCCTATGTTGCTGATCATTTGTAGGTCTACTATTAAGAGTTACTTCGAAAACCATTATTGAAGGGCTTTGTTTATTTCCTGAGAGTTCCTCCAATACTTATTTACTACGAGCTTTAGAGTCGTTCATATAAATTTCCTCAAGGAATGTTGCATGAGTCGGTACTATAATTTTTTGCTCTTTCGGGTTATAAAAAAAACCATCCTTTTTTCCTTTAAGATATCCCACAAACATGAACAATTCTATCCATGAATCCAACTTTCTTGCATTGTTATCCAATATGTGGGTTGAGCATCCCCAAATCCTAAAATGCTTTAGGGTTGGCTTCTTTTTGTGCCACAATTCTTATGGATTTTTAGGTGTGGCCTTAGTTGGTATATCATTCAAAATGTAGTAAGCTATTTGTAAAGCATATCCCTAAAAAAGACTGAGTTGCGAATAACTTAACATCGATCGAACCATGTTTAACAAAGTTTGATTCTTTCTCTTTGCCATGTCATTCTATTGTACGGTTCTCAATATGGTTAATTGGGATAATATCTTATTCTCTACAAGGTAACCTATGAACTCATTTGATAAGTATTCCCCACCTCGATCAAACCAAAGTGTCTTTATAGTCTACCCAAACTGAGTGTTGGAAAATGTTTCAGTGAAAGTTAGCAAATTAATATTTCCTGCAAATTTTTACATCGTATATAAGGAGGACAATGACTTTTTAGGCGATTTTGACATTCGATTAGTGCAACTGTTCCTTAGCATCGCAAGAACAAAAATATACATCTTTAGCGGTACACTTACTATGGACTTCGATGGTAAGGTTGTTGAATTTAATTTCTATGATTTGTTAGAATATCCTAGTGAAGTGTCTAAGGTATGCAATGATGATACGATTGATTCTATGGCAAATGATTCTTTGGACTTACACGATGAAACTAAATCAATCATATGCTTTAAAAAAATGTTAACAATGAAAAATTGAGTCAACCTAGAGACTACCTTGTGGTTGAAGAAAAATCATAAGATCTAATGCACAAGACGGAGGTACTGAAGCCTCTAGAGGAAGGTGTCGATAAAATGAAATTATGACCCGCTTATTTTGAGCTTTGGTTGCCTATTTTGCAAGAACTGAAGTGGGAATCGAAACCGTTATTTGATTGTCTTGGTCTCCTTAACTACCTCTTGTTAGGAGACCATCAAGAGCTTCCTCCTCAATATGTGGAAGAAATTTAGATTTGATATTTTATTTGAAACGAATAATGAAGATATCAAGCCAATGGCATTAAACAAATGTGCTTTTTAGGAGACAACCCAATTTTATTTTACTTTTGTATTTGTTTTAGTTTTTTTTCTTTATCTTTATTTTTATTTTTGATTCTAGTTATTTCTAATTTATTTTATTTTTCTTCAATAGAACTGGACTCTTGTGGTCCAATGCATCACCACCCCATCCCCTTGCACATTTAGGGAAGTTTTCTCAACACTGAATTGTTAATTGATATATTCTAATTGACTGTGGTAAATTGTGTTGTTGTTTTCTTTGTCCTTGAGTATTAATTGTATTTTCGACCTTATATGCTACTTTCATTTGGAAAAATTCAAAAATTACTTTGTTAATTCTTTGAAGCATCTAGATGTTAGGAAAATGTTGATTCTACATTTCGATTCAGATAAGAAAACACATAGATTTGCTTAATTATTTGAGATAAATTTGTGTGCAAAAATGAATGTCTTATGATTTTAATTTTGTGTTAAATTGGTTGAGATGCCTTATTTGCATGATTTTTTTTTGTTTAAATGAACTTGTTTTTTTATCTTGTGTTCGAAGAAAAAAATTTAAAAAAAAAGAAAAAAATTCAATAAATACTCTACCAATTGTTTAGATTATGAGTAAAGTCTTAGAACTGTGATCGATTGAGTAACCAGAGTCAAGTGCTTTGGTTGTCATCTGTCTTTGCATCAAAAGAATGAGTGATATTCTAAGCTATTTACTTACTCCGCTAATCTTAACAATTATGAAGAGAGCTAGTAGCCATCTAGAGATGTGACAAATTGAATTCGCATAAAAAGATTTAGTGACTCTTTAGACAAGCTTTTTAATTTAAAAAAATAATGAAAAATGAAAGAAAAAAAAATCGAAAACAAGAAATGGGACAAATGGTTGTTTATGATTGAACCTTTTTGTTTAATTTTGGTGTCTTGACAATTTAGCATGAATGGATATTCTGGAGACAAATTATGAGAATACTTATAATTGTGTGCTTAACTGAATTGCGAAATGACATGCTAGCTTAATAGAGATGATTATATGATCGAAATTTTACTAATATCTATTTGCTTGATTGAATTGAGAATTGTGGTGATTAAATTGACTTGGATGAATGTGGTATGCTTAAATCGACAAATGCATGAAATGCTTGAGGCAAGCATTGGTTAAGTGGGAGGGGGAATTTGATAATGTGCTCAATCAACATATTTATTGTGATTAGTTTTGATATATTTTTTAATGAGATGTCACTAATTTTGAGTTTTCTATTTGACTTTTTATTAGGTGCGGAGTAAACTTGGAAAAGTCGAGAATAGTAAAAAATGTGGGCCGCCAAAAGATTTTTGGGCACAAGAGTAATTAGCGAGCGTTAGGGGTGTTCAATTGGTTAACCGACCCGAACTACCATTAACTGAATTAACCAACCCTTTTAAACCCTTAACCGTTAACCGAACTGAATTTTTTTGGTTAATCTGGTCGGTTAACCGAATTAACTGAAATTTATATTTTTTTATTTTTGGTTAAAACAAGTATAAAATATATAAAAAATTAACCGACTGATTAATTTATATTTCCAAAAAAATAACCGAACCGACCGAATACTTATATATTATAATATTATTTATTAAATTCGGTTAACCGACCGATTTCGAATCGAATTAACCGTTAACCGAACTTCCAAAAAATTATTAACCGACCCCTGACCGAATTAATTCGGTTAATCGACCGATTAACCGAATTCGGTCGGTTAACCGAATTAATTCGGTTTTACCCAAAATTTGTACACCCCTAACGAGCGTACAAGACTTTGGATATTTTTATTTTATTTTGGGGTTTATTTGTAAAGATAATTTTTTTTTAAGATTTTCATAAGGATTATATTTTTATCTTTTTTTAAATGAGGTTAAAATATATTATATATTTTTTGAATATGAAAATAAATTATACATAAATATATAGGTATATATAATTAAAATGATTTGTACTTGAAATACTAATTAAAATATAATAATAAATTTAAAAAAAATTACTAACTGTGAATCGAGATTCAAAGGTTAGTTGGAGATTTCTAGTGGTGGTGCATGGGTGAACAACACCATTTTGAGGTCTAGAAGAAAAACTTGTGATGAGAAAAAGTTGAAAGTGTTAGCCATCTTATGATGATATTGTAAAACCATGGTTGAATGAGATTTGGGTAGATTAAATGTCATTGAGGGTTACATGCAAAAGATGTGAATAATTTAATTATAATTGAAGTTAAAAGGTTAATTTTAAGGGAAAAAGTTGTTTATTAAAGTTTAAATGTTGATTTTATGACTTAGTTCCATTTATAGATGCTGTAGACATTTCATTAAACCCAACTTAAAAGCTCACAATTAAAAAATAACATATACTACTTAAAATCTAACTAGTTGAACCATATAATGAAAGAATTTGAGAACATACCCATTTATTTTAATTATATTTAAAAGATTTATTTTAATTGGGAATTAAAGATAAAGAGATATATAATATTTAGATTATATTTTTCTCAAACTATATTTTTATTTTCTTTAAAATACATAAATAAAGGGTTAAATTAAAGCTAAAATATGAAGTAAAATATTGGGATTGAAATTATTAGAATTAGATATTTAATTGTAATTATATTAATTTAATTTTATAATAAACATTAAGAAAGAAAATAAGAGTTATTTTATTTAGATTTAATTTAAGAAAAAATGTAAATTGAAATGATTATCATAACTTTTCTTTCTAAAAATTCAAATGGAGTTAAAAGAAATAAACTAAAGCTCAAATGCATTTTCTTGAAAATGGCTTTGAAAATGACTCATTTTTGAAAAAAATTAATATTTTCTGGTGTTTTGATGAATCAGTATAAAATAACTTTGGTTGTTTGGTAGATTTCGTGAAAATATTTTATAAAAGTTGTTTTCAATGAAACAAACATACATTTGAGATTTTTTATTATCTTTTCATAATTTAATTGAGTTTATTTTATATCTATAAATTTATATTTTACATTTTCATAAATTTATAATAAGAAAATATTTTATAATAATCAATGTCATATATAAACTTAATAATAAATAATGCTTAATTAAAACTTAATTTAAATTACATATATTACATATATGAGAGTACATATTGACACATTAGAGTTGTAAATGATAAATGAAGCTAAGCATTATTTAAACAAATACTGTATTTATATAATTAAAATATTCATATTTTTATACTAGGTTGAAATATGCCATAAGTCATTGTATTCTTCAGAAATTTGAAATTTAATCCATGTACTTTTATTTTTGGGTTAGTCCTACTTTTTAGATATCAAAATTCATGTTCAACTGTTAGCATTATTAAAAATATTTTGTTTAATTCATATTCATTATAACATTATTTTTAGTTATATGACTACCAAGTCTTTTTTATTTAAAATGTGACATCAAAAATTGAAAAAAAAACAATATTAACAATTGGACTTGATTTTCAAATTTAAAAAGTAGAGGTTAAATTCTTAAAATAAAAGCACATGGACTAAATTCCAAATTTGTGAAGAGAGTATGTAGACTTATGGCATATTTTAACCTTTAGACTACAAAACATTTATTATTAATATATTTATTATTATAATAAATATTTATTATTAAAGATTATTATTAAAGATTATTATTTTTAAAATTTATTATTAAAAATTGAAATATTAAATAATTTATTAAAATAATAAATTGTATTAATAATTTATTATATTATTAGATATAGATAATTAAATATGTATGTTTAATAATATTGAAAATTATAATATTTTATATTAATATTTTATTAATTTTAAATATTTTAAAAATAAAATAAAATTGATTATTAATATAATAATATTAAACTTGATTTAAGTTAATTTTATATAAAAATAAAATCACCCGTAAAGAAGCTCTTTTACGGAAAATGACCTACACATTTTAAAAGGGTAAGTCATTTTATAGGAAAAAGATTTATTTTTATTGACCTGTAAGTTATTTTTCCTAGATCAAACAGTTTTTCATGAAACAAACCCAAGAAAATGTAAAAAGTATTTTCCGAAAATTATTTTGTGAAACAAACAGAGATTAAATAGATAATTTTAAAGGGGTTAAAAGGTGTTGGAAATATACATTTTATAATATAGATAGATATAGAGTAATAATAAAGAAGTAAAAAAGTTATATAAAAAGAGAAAGACTATTATAGCTTTATTTACTCATAAGATCAATTAACTTATCCAATCCTAAGTTATCTTGATAATCCCTAAAATATTTTATTCATTTTTATACTACCTAAAATGTCCTATAACTTAAATAATTATTATTCTTTTAAGGAAGATTATTTGGTATAATGTTGAAGTTTTCAAACTTTAGAAGCAGGGTAAAGAGATTGATGTATAATAAAATATTAAAAATAAATATTTAAAGAAGAGAGATACGTGTTACTTTACTAAGAACACTTGTAACATAAAAAAATATTACCAATTATTGCACCTAAAATGTGTCATGGATTCCAAGGTAGAGATGCAATTCTATAAACTTTTTTTCCTTTTACACTTGGGATGGTTGTTTTATTCGAAGTTGAATTTAAACCTTTAAACATAGATTTTGGGTATGAGTGTCCTTCTAGGTACACATGATTTTCCATTCATAGAAGGTGAATATGATAATTGAAATCGGAGGCTAGGGTTTTCTTTGGATTATTCTTTTCTATTTTAATTTTAATATTATTTTTATGTTATGCCATTAAGGAATAAATCACAAGGGTAGTTTTATTAATTTTTTACCCATCATCTAATTAGCATTATATAATTATTAATTAATCACTTAATTTTCGAAAAAAATATTTTAAGTATAAAAAAAAGTTACAAAAATAAGTATTAAAGTTATATAATTTAATCATTTTGATCATTCTCGTTAAAATGTGAAATAAAAATTTTACATGGATTTCTTTTTGTAAATAATAATATTTTAAAGAATTTCCAACAATTATTTTATTTTCCATGTCAGCATTTCTTTTGAACCCTGAAAAGAATTCTTAATTGCCATCAAGGGATTCAACTTGGCGTCATCAACGCGGCTCTCGCCTGAATTCGACGTCACAGCCTGGGGGCCGAGAGAGACATTCCTAACAATAAAATCAGTATTTCCTACGAGAAAGGCAGCTCCGTCAAAGTTTATTGTGATTAACCTCTGTAACAATGCGTTGCTGGCCTTTTTCCTGCCAACGTTGTTCAAAACTCCTTAGGGCTCTTTCAAACCAACAAAACAAAGGAACGGTGAGAACCCGTTAAGATTAAAGTTGGGACCATTAAGACATGGAAGATTACCCATGATTTTGCGGCTTCAGAGCGGAAAGAGTTCAGTGGAAATCGATGTTATTCAGTTCAAGAGAATGGCAGAGCAAAAGCAGGAGTATGATCAACAAGTCATTGAATCACTGCAATGGATTGGAATGAAACATGAGTCGAAAGTTCAATGGAAAACTATATGCAGTTGTGCAAGCAGAAGTTGAAGCTTTATATGAAAGATGATGAACTTGATGCAAGCCTCTACGATTTCCATGATGCTTAAGGTGATGGTTTGGGAAATGCATTAGTTAGCTCTCTTGAAACTTAAACTTTGGCATTGTAAGTTGTTGATTATAATTCATTTTTAGGAGCTTAAATGCTCATCTTTTCAAGTTTGGATAATGGGTTAAAAACACTACGGTGTAGCTAAATATGAAAACCAATTGCAGTTGTGCAAACAAAAGTTGAAGCTTTATATGAAAGTTGATGAATTAGGCCAATTTGAACTTGATGCATGCTTCAACTTTTTTTCATGATGTGTATGAACATTATAATATTTAGTTAAGGATTATCCTTAACTGTCGCTTTCTTGATTTTCTTCTTGAAGTGGGTTATTAAGTTAACAGCATGATAGCCGAACGAGTCCACCCAGACAGCTCTCCACTCACCTCACTCGGTGCCAAAACCGGCAACTTCATCCCTCGAGAAGCCTGCTCGACAACCTGGAACCTACGTCATCCAAATTCCCAAGGAAAAAATATGACGCTCCACGCCAGATCTGATCATCAAATTTAAATGCGAGATATCACATTTCGTTACCGGAACAACTTAAGCTATCTTAATTCATTTACAAAGTAATTGAGCACATAAACACGATATAATTCAAAACAGTTTAAACCACAAACAAAATCATGCATAACAAAAGTTTTATGGTCCAATATAAAATATCTTAGGTCAAACTTGGAGTCAGGACTTGAATCTAAACTCAAATTCGGATAATTTTCTTAATTGGTCAGTTAATCAAGGTACAAGTGATGCGTACCGAAAGTTAGTGATTTTAAAAAATAGTGTATTGAGACATTGTTTTCATAAACCGAACTCATAAATATTAGTGTTGAATGTCTACAAAGCTATTATATAAGTGGATTAAAATCTGATTCAATAATTTTGATGTTTGTTTACATGTAAAAGGTTTTACGATTTTTTTTTTTGCATTTTCCTTTGTTTGTTTAACAGAAAACAGCTTGGTCAACAAAAAATGACTTACAGGTCTTCGTAAAATAAGCATCTTTTCTTGTAAATTGACTTACCTCTTTTAAAAGCGTGACTTTTCGGAAAAGAGCTCTTCTATAGGTAATTTTATTTTTATATAAAAATTAACTTAAATCAAGCTTAATATTATTATATTGGTAATAAATTTTTTATTTTTAAAAGTATTTAAAATTATTAAAATATTAATATAAAATATTATATTTTTCAATATTATTAAACATACATATTTAATTATTTATATTTAGTCATATAATAAATGATTAATATAATTAATATAATTTATTATTTTAATAAATTATTTAATATTTCAATTTTATTTTAATAATAAAATTTAAAATGATAATTTTAATAATATTCTTCAAAAATATTCAATATTAATATTTTAATAATATTTATTAAAATTATAAATATATTAATATCAAATATTTTGTAGTATAAAGGTTAAAATATTCCATAAGTCTATATACTCTTCACAAATTTGCTATTTAGTCTATGTACTTTTATTTTCAAGAATTTAGTCTCTCTACTTTTGATTCGAAAATTAAGTCAAATTGTTGACATTGTCAATTTTTTAATTTTGTTAATGTCACATTTTAAATTTAAAAATACTTACTTGGTAGTCATGTAACTAAAAAATGACGTAATGAATTTGAAATTTAACAAAATATATTTAATATATGCAAAAACAATGTAAAATATAAATTTATAGATATAAAATAAACTGGATTAAACAATGAAAATATAAGAAAATATCAAATGTATGTTTGTTTCATTGAAAATAATTTTATGAATATTTTAAGAAATTTGTCAAACAATAGAAAATATTTTACATAGACTTATCCAAACACCGAAATATTAATTTTTCAGGAAAGTAATCATTTTTCGAAATCATTTTTGAAGCCATTTTCGTTAAACAAACAAACCCTAAATCGTAAAAGGCGTAAAATTGATTGTTATTGAATTTTATTAATTAAATAACTTATTTAATAAATGTGTGAGGACTTATATAGTAATTATACCATAAAGGATTGACATGGACGGTCAATGCTTTATTTCTACTTTATTATATGATAATATTACAATAAATTAAAATTAAAAGTTAATAAAACATGAAAAATAAGGAAAAACACACCATCATCTTTATTCTCTCACTTTCAAACCGAAAAATCCATAGAAGAAAGATTGAAGCATTCGGAGAATTTGGATGCTTGCATGTAAGTCCTTCGGCTACCTGTTTTTTTTTCTTCTTTTCTTTTTTCTTTTGTAAATTTTATGTTTTTTAAATCATTGCAACTAGGTCCAATTAATTTGTATCTCCATTTTCAAAACTTTCAAAGTTTGTTAAAGCTACCATTGATGATTTTTGGATGTTTTTTATATTAAATATAAGATTTTGAAGCTTGGAAATGTTTTAGGACTATTTTGTTAAGTGAACTCGTTAATTTTGAGTGTAGTGGCTAAAATGTGAATATGTTAAAATTGATATGAAATTTATGTAATTGTTGATAATAGGGGCTGTTGAAGGATGATTTTGAAATGGGTTTAAAATTAGAGCTCAAATATGAAAATCATGTTAGTTTGGTTTTAGGGACTAAATTGAATAAAATACAAAATTTTAGGGCATATTTGAAAAATGAAATTGAATTAATTTATTATTACTATGGGTTGTTTTGAGATGTTTGAAATTTATTAATTTAATTAAATCATATTATAGATCTGGATTTGAAACAATTGGAAGATAAACTCGGAAAAGGAAAATTTACCTAAAAGTTCTTGGTGTCATATTCGTTTGCGATTTTGATTAGGTAAGTTTCACATGAGATTTAATTTGTTAATAGTTATTTATTATTGTGTTACTTAATTGCTTGGTAGTATAATTGTTGTAATATAATAACTATTGGCATCGAAAGAACTATAGTACAAAGTACGATATATGTGGCAAATAAAAATGGTTATATGATATGAAACGGTTATGAAATATTAATTGGTTTAAATTACAAGTATATGGTTATTTGATATGTGAACGAAGATGAATAAGTAAATGGTTATTTGATATGTGTATGAAAATGTTCAAAAGAATGAAAAAGATTGAATACGTGATATAGGGCTCGTGTGAACTCAGTGAATAGCTAGGATACAAATGACATATCATTAGGGTTCATCAAGCACTATGTGTCGGTGATTACATTTATTAGGTACTTTCTATCGGTGTTATAGTTATCAGGCACTCTGTATCGGTGTTATATTTATCAGGTACTATGTACCATTGATGGATACCATACCGATGGTTAGAATCTAGCATTTGTTGCAGATTCTCGACAGCTTGTGTGAGCAGCATCGAGTAATGATTAATATCCCTATTATCAGCTTGTGTGAGCATTATTATCCCGTGTATCCGAGGTATACTCGCTATAGTTATCCGGGCGATGAAAATAAATGTGATACAAAATGAAATTGTTTAAATAATGTGAATACTGAATCTGAAAAAGATGCATGAGAATGGAATGACATAAATGTTGTACATGCTGAACGTTTTTTATATAGATTAAATGGTATCGTTGGAAGTGTTATTTGATTCGCGTATAATAATCTCACTTGTGGTTGTTAAATTGTGATAACAGGGAACTGTATAGTAGCTAGTCCATTTAATGTTATGTGAACCAAGGTGAGTTATAATTGGTTAAATGTGTTTTGGATAGTATTAAAAATAAATTGTTATATTATAAGCCTATGTAATATAATGTATTAACCCCTAGAAGTGTTAAGTGATGTACTTGTGGATGTAACATGATGCCAAATGATATCTGTACTTGTTACATTAGGTTTTCATAGTTGTATTGTAAATTTATCGAGGTAGGTTAAATGAATTTCATATGAGCTTACTAAGCATTTGTAATGCTTATCTTGTTTGCTTTTTTTTTGTCTTTGAATCGGTTTTTTTCGTGAAACGTGTTAGTAAGATCAACTTGGAGCTCACACTATCTAGTTTCTAATTTGATAATCTTTATTAATTCCAGATTTGGTTATGTGGCATGTATATAGGGTTGTATTTGAGTTAAGTTATTTTAGATGTTCATGATCTTGGTCTAATGATGTTGATGATGTTAGATGATTTGGTATTATTATGAGAAATGAAGTAGCAACTGAATAGCCTACTTGAAATGTGATTTACTCAAACTAATGGATATGCATATGTAACCATGTGTTTGAAATTATATATGGATGTTAAAATGATATTTTGGCTAAGATGGTAACTTTATGGTTATGAATGCTTATATATATGAAAGGTATGAATCTTGCTTCATAGGTTAAATCTTATGGAAATCATGAAATGGATAAGTTTGGGCAAGCATGTGTAATGGAAAGGTGTATGCTTGAGACTTTGTGTAATGTCTGGTTGAAGTAAATTTTGAATTAGTCATATTAGGCTATAAAGTAAGTGCTTATAAGTTCCATACTTTGATAAGGTATGTTTTTACATGAATGATTGATGAATAATGCTTGAATAGTGGTGTCAATGATGACATATTGGTTAGGCACTTAGGATGAATGGTTCATGTTGTATTTTGGCATGTTTTTGGTGTCTTTTAACAGGCTGAACAAGGGTCCATTGCATGACTTGAGGCTTAAGTGAACCTAGGTTGTGTTTGCTTGTTTTGGAAGGCATTTTAGGCACACATGGTCTATGACATAGTCTGCCACATGGTCGTGTGTCATAAACGGGTGCAGGGCATGACCATATGGTTTGTTTAATTTTGGTGCAGGATAATCCACACAGCCTCAGAGAGTTACACGGCTTGGCAACACGATCGTGTGAACCAAAATTAAATGGCATCAGATTGTTACACAATTTGGCAACACGACCAGATCTTGACTCATACGACCTCATGCTTGTCACATGGCCATGTGACCCTTGTTTTCACTTTTTACCTATCTTTTTGTAAATGTTTAAGATTAGTCCTGATTTGTTTTCGGGTTGGTTTAAGAGTTTCGTAAACTCGATTAAGGCTCAGTTTTGTTTGAAAATCATACGATACTTGTATTAATAATGCTTTGTGGTTTGATTAATTATTTATGTCGAATTATTGAATGATAATGATGGTTATTTATTGTAATACCTTATATAGATCAGTTCAGGTGATCGGACCGGGTATAAGATGCTACATGTCACAAGACATAAAGGCTATGTCTCGAGACATGTTTCCCCTATTTCAGACCCCTATAGCTTTGAAGTTGTTTATCTTGAGAGAAAGGGTCTTGTCTCGAGACAATAGCCTTCAAGTCTCAAGACCTAGTAGTCCATGTCTAGAGACATGTTCAACATTTATGTATAATCTTGAAAATTACTACTACTTTCATGGATGTTGGATGCATCCATCCTCGCCCCACCCCACCCAATCCCATCTTGCTACACTTTAATTTAATTTTTGCTATTTATCTTCAACATTTTCAAATATTTTTTAAGTCAAATAAATATTTAAACATGAAATATATAAAATTTTCTATAATACATTATTACCCTTCTAATAGTTATATGTTCAAGGATGAAATAGTAATTTTATATAGTGGAGTGGGGTGGGGCAAGCAATTACCATATTCACTCTATACCCACTGTCCAAGAGAAAAAAATCCATCCCACCCAGCCCCGTATCCACTTTTCAAAAAATAAAAATATACTCCATTTGGAGCGGATCAGTTTGAAATCCATTGAACAAGTTGGGTTTTTCCAGCTCTAAAATAGGCACCAACTCGATTAGGGAAGTTACACAAATGTCCTTCCGTATTTAAAATAAGTTATATTGTTCAATAGTATTTTAGTCTTTTTCATTTAAAAAATCAATAGGGTAAACTACATTGATAGTCACCAACTATAAAAAAATTCATTTTAGGCACTCAAAATAAAAAGTTTACAGTTTAGTCACCCACGTTACATAGTTCAATCATTTTCACCCTATTAAAATCCCGTTAAAATCTCAAATGTAAATCTAACATGGCATTTTTCTTTTCAATTTTGATTTCTTTTATTCTTTTATTCCTTTTCATTTCTTTCTTTCTTTTTTTCTTTCCAGTTTCTTCTTTTATTTTCTTTTCTTTTATCACTATTTCATTTTTCTTCCCCATCTTCTTCTGGCCTGAGTCTTCGTCGATTGGATAGCTCCTCTACTGGTGCTCCAATGAACAAAACCACCACCAAATGACAAGTCTCCACACCCTCTATCCATCCTTCAGTTCAGATTTTCCCAAAAAGCAACCAAAACCTACAAAACTCCAAGAAAAGTTTTGAAGCTAGAAATCTCGATCCATAGGCGTCCACTATTGTATCATCACAAGCCTGAGATATGTTGTTCTCCTTGACCCCTTCTCTACTTTCATCATTCGGATTTTTTCTTTTCTTCTTACTCTTTGTCTTTTGCTTGATTTTTTTCTCATTCTTCCTCTATTGTAGAGGCTTTTTTTATTTTCTATTTGCTCTTTTCAGTTTGTGGTTTGATGGTTGTCAGTATGTGTGGGGTGAAGATTTGTTCATGATTTGGATTTTTAGTTCTTCCAGAATCGGTCGTGCATTGATTCTCCAAGCTTCATCTTACTTTCCAGAAAATTTGGTTCTTATTGGAGGATTGCTTGCAAGAATGAGAAAGGCTATGGATTTTAATGAAGTTGGAGATGGTGAACACTCAATTCCGAGTGCTTATTAGGACCGTTACCTTTAGCTTCGACGTTTTGCCATTAAATTTGATGGATGTTTGCGATGAAGTGCAAGAATTGATGGGGTTGGTAGTGAAGCAAACACAAAAGGCAAGAATCGAAATCGACCCCAACGATGAATGAGCCATGAGACTAGTTCTTGCGGTTTTGGACTAAAATGATAATTTATTACATAAATTTTTAAAGTTATTTACCTCATTTAAATTAAATTAAAAGTTTGGGGGGACTAAAATGATAATTTTTTAATGCGTAACAATGACATATGTTTTACTTTAATTACATGGAAAATCAAAATTTAAAAGAAAATTTCATGTTAGCTTGTCGTTAGTGATTTTAACAGAATGACCAAAATGATCGAACTATGTAAAATGGGCACTTAAATTGAATTTTTTTATTTTGGATGCTTAAAATAAAAATTGTTATAGTTGAATGACTATTTGTGTAGTTTACCCAAAATAATAAATAATTGGTGGGATTTGACTTCATGACATTTAGGTCAGTAAAATTTAAACTTTACCACTCAACCAAAATTTTATCTTAAAATAATACGTTTTAATTTTATTATGCACACTTTATTACCTTCATCAATTGTATATCTATACTATTATTTAAGTCCCGACTCATTAGTATCACAAATCAACAGGCACTAACTTGGTTAGAGATCTTACGAAAATGTCCTTATGTAATTAAAATAAGTTATATTATGGTACTTTAGTCTTTTGTGTTAACAAAATCAATAAAAATATGTATATTATAAGATTTGAACCCACACCAATTGAACTGATAAAACTTTAGATTTATCACATAACCAAAATTTTATTTTAATATGTTTTATACATTTTATTTTAATATAGACAATTTATTATCCCGTTAGTTGTAATATATATTATTATTTTTAAACACACATATGTGTTCTAAATATGTGATTTTCATACACGTATCGTGTGATAGGATTTCTAGTATTGATAATGTTATTGATTGAATTGGTGTCACAAGTTCTTAACATCAACTCAAGATTGATGACAACACCATGATAAATAATTATAGTGCATTTAATATTTTTAATCTAATGTATTTAGGTGTTTAAATTTAATTTTAATATCGTACATATTGCATATGTTATTAGTAGTTAGTTTCAAACCATACGTTTTATTATTTATTATATCTTATTTTTAAACATATTTTGTATTCTAAATATATAATTTTATATACAAACATGTATGATAGAATTTTTAGTATAATTTAAAAAACTAAAAAGAAATACGTATTAATTTATTTATTTTCAAATAGAGGAGTCAAGATTGTATATAAATTTTTATGTACTTTTGCCCGAAAATCCAAATATAGATTTTGTTAAACCTGATTTATTTGTTTGAAATTCGAAATCCTAACAAATAAAGTACCATCCATGCACAAATATATAAGTAGCCAAGGTCCCAATAATTAGTCTGCATATGCATTGGTAGAATAGCAAACAAAGAAATGAAGAAGAAGAAGACTTGCTTTTCATTCCAGCTACACTTTACAGAATGAAACACTATGGCTATTTAACGCAGCCATGTACTCATACCAGAAATAAAATAAATAACTACTCAGTCTAACAACTAGGTAACTTCTTTAACCAACTATAACAATAACAGTAATAACCGTTGGTTTTAATACTCATAACATTCCCCGTGCTTGATGACTTTCTTTTCTCCCTATAACCTCATGACTGCTGGTAAGGACCTTAAGCTGACTTTTGAACTTTGTGAACAATCCTGAGAATAATGGTTTAGTAAAGATATTTGCAATATGATCTTGACTAGGAACATGAGCAACCTGGAGTGAACCACCTATAACTTTCTCCCTAACAAAAAACAAATCCAACTCTACATGCCTAAATTTGGAATGCAAAACAGGAATCTCTGCAACTGCTGCTGCTGCTGAACTATCACACCATACCAAAGCTTTACTCTTAACTGGTACATGTAATTCAGACAACAAAGACTGGAGCCAAATCATTTTTTTTTGCGATATGTGCAAGGCTTCTATACTCAGCCTCAACTGTGGACCTCAAGACTACTTTTTGTTTTGTTGAACTCTAGGAAACAGGATTCCCTCCAAGAAATACACAATACCCTGAAGTGGATCTTTGATCATCAACATTTGAACCCCAATTTGCATCTTAATATCATTCAAGCAAAAACTTCGAAGCTCGAGTGAAACACAACCTGTGATCCAAGGTATCCTGCAAATAAAGCAAGATCCTCTTGACAGCTTTAAAATGGAGATCTAATAGTTTGTGCATGAATTGACACACTTTATTCACAGGAAGGGAATGTCTAGCCTCGTGATCACAATATATTGTAGAGCACCTACTATACTCCCATACAGAGATTCATCTTCAACAAGACTTCCTACTTGAGCTAACAAATAGCATGTAGTCACCATTGGCATGGGAGATCCTTTTGACTTGTCCATGGATGCCCTTCGAAGTAGATCAAGAATACACTTCTTCTGGTTTAGGAAAAGAACATTTGGAGTGTAAGTAACTTCAATTTCCAAAAAACAAAAACTTAGCTTCACTAAGTCCTTCAAAGAAAACTGAATATCAAGTACCTTAAAAATCGATCTATCGCATGAGAGTCATTTAGAGTAACAATAATGTCATCCACATATACCAGAACATAAAGTAGCTGAGACCCTTCACGATGAATGAAAAGAGAATTATCAGCCTTTGACACCTCAAATTAATTAGCTACAAGATACTCCTTTAGCTTGTAGAACCAGGCTCGAGGTGTTTGCTTGAGGCCATATAAAGCCTTTCTCAATCTACACACCAACTGCTTTCCATTACTCCCTTGTTGTTTAAAACCTGGTAGTTGCTCCATGTAAATTTCTCCATGCAGATCACCATTTAGAAATGCATTATTTATGTCCACTAGCCTAAGAGACCACCCCATCGAGACAACAAGTGCAATAACCACCCTAATTGTAGTTAGTTTAACCACAGGGCTAAAAGTCTCTTGGAAATCAATGCCTGCCTCTTGTAGATAACCCTTAACCACCAATCTGCCTTTTTACCTAGCCACCAAGCCATCAACATTTCTATTTAGTTTAAAACTCCACTTACAACCTATTGTCCTACGTCCTTTAAGTAAAGTCATTATCTCCCAAGTTTGATTAGTGATTAATGTATCATATTCCTTCTGTGCAGCCTCTGTCTAAGCAGCACTTTTGAAAGCTTCTTCAATGGACACTGGTTTATTCTCAGTTAAAACTGATGAGAACACTTTAAACTTGAATATTCCACTCTTTGATCGAGTTTGCATGGGATGCAAGTTCAAAGAGGTATGTAATGGTGAGACAAGCCTTTCAAAACTTTCAAGTGGTTCAAGTGGAGTAGGATCAATATCACTGTAACACCCCTAACCCGTCTCCGTCGGCAGATTAGGGTTGTAACACCCCAAACCCAGCCTAAATGTTATGGTCGAATCTGGCGATGTCACATGGAAAGGGATTTGAAGATAAGATTGTCGAGTTTAAAAACCGTTACAGTAAGTTAGCTTTTATTTAATTCGAAAAAAAACCTAGTTGATTTGCTCTAAAACTTGTCTCTTAGCAGAAGCTTTTGTAACTAACTAATTTAGGGAAAATCGTTTCTATTTACGAAAAACCTCAGTTTAAAAAAAACCATGTTCTGTGGAGTTGTAGTTTTTTTTAAAAAATCCATAAAAAAATAGTATAAAGTCCCAAATTTAAAGCCAACCAGTCCATAGTCCAGAAGATACATCAAAAACCCCAAATAAGTAATAAATTCTAGGGATTAACGGAAAAAAAATCTAAATTTTACGTGTGGCCACCATCAAGTCCTCCGCTGCACCGACCCCTCAAGTCTGGGGATTACTTGTACAGATTAAACAGAGAAAGGGTGAGTTTTAACAAACTCAGTGTGTAATCCCCACAGAAAAAATGCATACAGATAATCAACAGAATTCGGTTAGATACAGTCTGGGGCCTGTGCCCATCACAGAATCAGTTTGGGCCCTAGCCCATTCAAATACAGTCTCAGAAATGCATTAAATCAGAATCCTGCCCACCAACCTCTACACACCATCTCCGTCCAAACCTACACACCATGCTGTACCGAAATGCGATATATAATCAGAAGGTTGCAGCTGAGCTGCCAGATAACAGGCTTAATAGCCTTTCAGACACTTCCTCCAAATATCATCAACTCACCCCGATGCAATGAAACATACAAAATATGTCATGCCATTATGCAATTAATAGTACATACATTCAGATATCATAAGTCATGTTCGGTATAGAAATCAGACAGACAAATCACACATATAGGGGTCTAAGTAAAGCTTACCAACCCTACAGTAGGTCCACAGTCGACTTGGGCTACCCGTGCAACCTTTCAGAACTTTTTAGAAAAATAGGCTCATACGCTCATGTGCCCACTCGACCCAAATTGGCCTCGGCCACGTGATCCATTTTTAATGCAACCCGTGCTAGTTAATTATTCATATATGTTTTCACTATTTACTTATATGTTCCTTCAAAGTTGTCTACTAGAATCATTGTTACTAAATTATTTATATCTTGAGCTACAGAATTCCAAATCAGCATCCTCTTGATGTCTTAGAAACTAGACTAAAATACCTTTCATCCTCTTGATGTCTTAGAAACTAGACTAAAATACCTTTCTACCATAAAATTTTCAGAATTTTTGGTTTAGCCAATAAGTACAGTAAAATCTTCAAACTTACCCTGATTACATTGCTTAATGACTTCGTCCCTTCTTTGCAAAAAATTAATTATCTTTTAGTACAAAATTTGGATGATGTTTCCATTTGTTTCTATTGAAAATAGACTCATTAATAATTTAAAAATGTAAAATTTAACCCCTAATTGTATTTCCCCAATTTTTGATGATTTTCCAAAGTCAGAACAAGGGAACCCGAATTCAATTTGACCTTGTCTCACAAAGTTTATTATACCTCATGATTTACAATTCCATTACTTATACTATTTCTTCTATGAGAAACTAGACTCAATAAGATTTAATTCCATATTTTGTTCATTCTTTAATTCGATTTTCACAATTTATGGCGATTTTTCAAAGTTAACCTACTGTTGCTGTCCAGACAGCAAGCAATTTCGGATTTTCGCTGAATCTTTTTTTTTTGCGTTTCGTGTACACACCTAGTTTTGTTTGATGTTAAAATAATCCCCGAGCACTCCAAAGCCTATAATCAAGACACTCAACATCAATTTAACGGATTTAAAAGTGAATTGACAACCAAGAACAAACCGAAATCCAATTAACCACCAACGATAACCCTCCGTTTAACTATTGTTAAGACGAGAACACTGAATTCACCAGTCTGAACCTCCCCCTACGCCCAAATCACAGAGAAAAAACATTACCACTTTAGTCGTTAAGAGATTCATGACAGAAATGAAGAGAAACACTTACCGAAACTAAACGAGCACTAACCGCGTGCGAAAACAAATGAAAATAAATGGATTAGGGAAAAATCAAGAAGAAGAAAAAGAAGAAAAAGAATAGAAATATGGAAAAACTCAGAGAATTTTGGTAAGAAGAGAGGGAGAAGAATAGGCGGCAGAATTTTTTTGGAAAAGAGAGTCAAAATTCTGTTATGGGAAAAAAATCTCGATAACCCCCAAAATCTCTTAATCTTCTCCCTTAATTTCCACTACACATCCACTACTCAGAATCTTCTTATTACACAACTCTATCCCGAAATCTGAGTCAAAAAATAATACTCTTACCTGCATAGGGATTCGAACACATGACCTCCACCTAATAGCACACCATTTAACCACCAGACCAGCAGACTCATTCTAATGTAATTTACCCAACAATCAAATAAAAGCCTATTGAATAAGAGTAAGACCTAATTAATTCAAAATACCAAAATTTGCCCAAGCAAAGGCTCGAACTTAGGACTTTCCAAACACTCTCAGAACACATAACCACTAAAGCTGACAAATATTAGTGTCATATTTTCACAATAATGAAATTAGAAATTTTGGGGCGTTACAACTCTACCCCCCTTAAAAGAAAAATTCGTCCTCAAAATTTTACCTGATCAGAATAGATGAGGATATTGCTGACGTATCACATCCTTAGGCTCCCACGTGGCCTCCTCAGTGCTATGGTTACACCACAGAACCTTCACTAAGGGAATAGACTTTTTTCAAAAGACCTTTACATCACGCTCCAAAATCTGAACCGGTTCCTCCTCAAAGGTCAAATCTGGCCTAACCTCAATCTCCTCAACAGAAACAACATGCGTGGGATTAGAGCAGTAGCGCCTCAACATCGAGACGTGAAAACTATCATGAATGAGGTCCAACTTCGGAGGTAACTCCAATTGATAAGCGACAGATCCCACACATTTCAAAATGCAGTAAGGTCCAATAAACCGAGAGCTTAGCTTGCCATTGCGACCGAACCTCAAAACCTTTTTCTATGGCGAGACCCTGAGAAAAATTAAGTCCCCCACAGAATACTCAATCTCATGCCTCTTCAAATCCGCATACGATTTCTGCCTATCAGAAGCTGCTTTCAAATGATCCCGAATCAATCTAACATTATCCTCTATCTCAGAGACCAACTCAGGACCCAGAACACGTCGCTCGCCCAACTCAATCCAACATAAAGGAGTACGACACTTACGACCGTACCGTGCCTCGTAAGGTTCCATCTGGATGCTAGACTGGAAGCTCTTATTGTAGGCAAACTCTGCTAACGGCAAGTACTCCTCCCAACTGCCTTGGAAATCAATAATACAACTCCTCAACATGTTCTCCAGTATCTGAATCACCCTCTCTGACTAACCATCTGTCTGAGGATGGAAAGCAGTACTAAAGTCTAATCTTGAACCCAAAGCCTCATTAAGCTAATTCCAGAACTGAGACGTGAAATAAGAATCTCGATCGGAAATGATCGAGACAGCTACCCCATGCAGTCTCACTATTTCTGATATGTAGAGCTTAGCTAATTTTTGAAGAGAAAAGTTTATCCTTACCGGGATGAAGTGAGCAGATTTGGTCAATTGATCCATGATGACCCAGACAGAATCCTTCTTAGTGGGTGTTAGAGGCAACCTACTAACGAAGTCTATCGTTACTCACTTTCATTTCCATAACGGTATCTTAATCAACTGCAGCAAACCCAAAGGTAACTAATGCTCAGCCTTAACCTGCTGACAAGTCAAACAGCGAGCAACGAAGTCGGTAACCTCACGCTTCAACCCTAGTCACCAGTACAATTCCAGAATACCTTGGTACATCTTGTTCCTGCCGAGATGCATAGTATAGAGAGTACCATGCGCCTCTCTCAAAATCGACTGCCTTAAATCCTTATCATTTGGTATACAAATTCGACCGCGGAAACAAAGTACCCCATCACTGTTTATCCCAAAATCAGTATTGCCACCATTCTCAACCTGACGAAAATGCAACCTGAGAGACTTATCCCCTATCTGTTTCCCTCGAATCTGTTCAATCCATGTCGATTTGAGCTGAAGTTCTACCAACAGACTTTAATCGTTGAATAGACTAAGTCGAGCGAACATCGCTCTTAGATCAGTCATAGCCCTACGGCTTAACGCATCGGCCACCACATTAGCCTTGCCGAGATGGTAATTAATGGTAAAATAATAGTTCTTATGCAGCTCAACTCATCTACGCTGCCTAAGATTTAACTCCTTCTGAGTGAGGAGATAATTAAGGCTCTTATGATCAGTGTAGATAATACACTTCTCACCGTATAGATAATGCCTCTAGATTTTTAATGCAAAGACTACGGTGGCCAACTCCAAATTGTACGTCAGATAGTTTTCCTCGTGTCTTAAGCTGACGAGACGTATATGCAACCACCTTACCATCCTGCATCAACAAACATCCCAAACCGACATGTGATGCATCACTATAAATCATGAACTCCTTTCTAGGTTCAGGCTGTACCAAAATAGGAGCCTCAGTCAGTACAGTCTTAAGCTTTTTAAAGCTCTCTTGCTGCGCATTAGTCCAGTCAAATGATACACCTTTATGTAACAGCTTAGTCAAGGGTGCTGCGATCAGTGAAAATCCTTCCACAAACCGTCGGTAATAACCTGCCAGCCCCAAAAAGCTGTGGATCTCAGACACATGACCCAAAAATGTTACTTCACGTAACCAAAACTCACACTTGCTGAACTTAGCATAGAGATGCTTTTCTCTCAAAATCTAAAGAACAATCCTAAGAAGCTCATCTTGCTCATCCTCAGTCCTCAAATAAACCAATATGTCATCGATGAACACCACTACAAACCGATTCAGGTAGGGCTGAAACACTCAGTTTATCAGATCCATGAAAGTTGTCGATGCATTAGTCAGTCCAAATGGCATTACTAGGAACTCGTAGTGACCATAACGAGTCCTAAATGTCGTCTTATGCACATTAGCCTCTTTAACCCTCAACTGATGATACCCAGAATGCAAGTCAATTTTGGAAAACACAGACGCCCCTCGGAACTGGTCAAACAAATCACCAATCCTTTGAAGTGGATACTTGTTCTTAATAGTCAACTTATGAAGTTGTCGGTAGTTGATACACATACTCATGGATCTATCCTTTTTCTTAAAAAACAGTACCAGTGCTCTTCACGGGGACACACTAGGGCGGATGAACCCACGATCTAATAACTCCTGAATTTGAGCCTTGAGCTCCGTAAGCTCCTTCAGTGCCATTCGATAGGGAGCGATAGACACCGGAGCTGTACTAAGGAGAAGCTCAATCCTAAAATCCACTTCCTGATTCAGACGTAAACCCGGTAGCTCCTCAGGAAAGACGTCTGAAAAATCCCTCACAGTTCTGATGTCCTTCACAGTAGTGTCCCTAGAAGCGGAAACACTTATGTAGGCCAAATACGCCTCACATCCCTTGCGAACCAGTTTCTTAGCTACTAGTGCAAAGATCACGTCAGCCAAGTAATTCTGACGTTCCCTAATCACAACTACTTCATTACCCCCTTTAATTCTCAATACAACCCTTTTAGTCGCACAGTCCAAACTGACACGATATTTGACCAACCAGTCCATCCCCAATATCATATCGAACTCCTCAAACAGAAGCTCCATCAAATTAGCTAGAAATACCGTCTCTTAAACCTTTAAAGGAACATCCCTATACAGTTTGCTAACTCTAACAGATTTCCCCAACGGGATAAGCACAGTCACCTTACTAAAAGTACACTCAAGTGGAATCCCTAGGTTTTTGGAAACAGAATAGGCAACATGAGAATGCGTAGATCCAATATATATCAACGCAATGCAAGACACATTAAAAATAAGAAACGTACCCGTGATGACGTCCGGAGCATCTTTATCCTTTTGGCGATGAGTAGCATAAACTAGGGTCAGCTGTCTCACCTCAGCTTGTTCAGCACCTCTGCCCGGTGCTCCCTACCCACAACCCATACCATTACCACCCCTAGCCTGACCATGGCCCCTAGGCGGCTGTTGAACTACCCTCCATGGCTGTGCAGTACTAGAACCCGCAGCTTTCACCTGATCGACCCTTAGCGGACACTTTCAAACACGGTGCTTAGTAGACCCACATCTTAAACAAGTTCCAATTGTCCTCCAATATTCGCCCGGATGGCGTCTTCTACAATGCCCACAAAGCGTGATCCCAGTAGGTGCAACAGGGGCCCCAACTCTAATTGGCCCACCAGATCTGACCTTTTTCTTAGGCTTTATCACAGAACTCGATGGTATCGAATCCCTCTTATTCTTGCATCTGTCTTTATCCCGGTTTTGACGCTCAGTACGCTTCACTTTCTTGGCGATCTTCGTCTTCTTTACCAGTGCTGAAAAGTCACGCTCCCTCTGTGGAGCTACCAGAACTCTCAAACTGTCCCTAACTTCACCCTTGAAGTGGACATAACGCTCATATTCAGTCGCCATCATGCCTCGCGCATAGCGGCTCAATCTTAGAAACTCGTCCTTATACTCGGCCACTGAACGATCCTCTTGCGTTAGATTCAGAAACTCACGTCTTCTAGTGTTAATGTAGCTTGCCCCTACATATTTACCTTAAAAAATAGACTTATAGAAATCCCAAGTCAGTCATCCGGGCTAAGTGCCCTCCTTAACAGTCAGCCACCATTGGTATGCTTCATCTCGAAGTAAAGAAACAACCCCTTTCAATTTCTATTCAGGGGTAAAGTCCAGATCGTCTATGATTCTTTCCGTGGCCTCCATCTAGTACTCGGCCACGCTAGGGGTGACTCTAGTGACACCCTGAATAGCTTAGCCCCATTGGACCGGAGCCGTTCTATAACCAACCCTCGGCCCCTGGATCTAGTGTTGGGCCCGGTGACCCTCTTTAATATCCTCAATATAGCCTAGGACAATGCGTCGTTCCCGGTCATGTGATCATGAGACCCAGTCTCTGTAGTAGGTGAAATCGGCGTCTCGCTCGTATCCAGATTTGGCATGCTGCCTAACGATGAGGACTCAGGTCGAGCCCCTCTACGGCCTCTACCTCGGCCTCTAGTACCCTATCCGCGAATACCTCGTGCACTTATCGTAGAATTCGTAGCTTATCTGTGTTAAAATTTTTATGAATCAGTTACAGTTTCGATATCTATTAGTAGATATTTTATGCAAAACAGTATCAGAAGTTTAGAGTTTGTTATCACGAATCGCAGTATTACTACAGTTTTCAGTTTCGCTACTGTTTTCAATATACACTATTTACAATGTTATCAATATAGTGTACTACCTATAGTTGTTTCAAAATATGCTATTCATATTTTCAAAAACTTATCAGAGTTTTTAGAACACTTACAGAATCAGCGCTGGAGACTCGGTGTACCACATACTCAGTCAAAAATATTTCAAACCATTTAAAAATCATCTCTTTAAAACCAAGTTTTAAAACTCAAATCCACAGCTGAGTTTTACAATCTGGCTCTGATACCACTAAATGTAACACCCCAACCTTGGCCTAGACGTTATGGCCAAATTTGGCGATGTCACATGGAAAGCGATTTGAAGACAAGATTGTAGAGTTTAAAAACTGTTACAGTAAGTTAGCTTTTATTTAATTCGAAAAAAACTAGTTGATTTGCTTTAAAACTTGTCTCTTAGCGAAAGCTTTTGTAACTAATTAATTTAGGGAAAATCATTTCTATTTACGAAAAACCTCAATTTTTATAAAAAAAACCATGTTTTGTGGAGCTGCAGTTTTAAAAAAAATCTATAAAAAATAGTATAAAGTCCCAAATTTAAAGCCAACTAGTCTATAGTCCAGAAGATATATCAAAAACCCAAAATAAGTAATAAATTCTTGGCATGAACAGAAAATAGTCTAACATTTACGTGTGGCCACCGTCGAGTCCTCTGCTGCATCGACCCCTCAAGTCTGGGGATTACCTGTACAGATTAAACAGAGAAATGGTGAGTTTTCGTAAACTAAGTGTGTAATCGTCACAGAAAAATGCATACAGATAATCAACAGACTTCAGTTAGATACAGTCTGGGGCCTGTGCCCATCACAGAATCAGTTTAGGCCTTAGCCCATTCAGATACAGTCTCAGAAATACATTAGGGCCTTGGCCCATATCGGATACAGTAAATCAGAATCCTACCCACCAGCCTCTACACACCATCTCCGTCCAACCCTACACACCATGTGGAGATTAAATCAACCCATCCATCCCTACACACCATACTGTACCGAAATGCGACACATAATCAAAAGGTTGCAACTGAGCTGTCGAATCCTTTTTTTTTTATGTTTCAGGTACACACCTAGTTTTGTTTGATGCTAAAACAGTCCCCGAGCACTACAAAGCCTATAATCAAGATACTCAACATCAATTTAACGAATTTACAAACGAATTGACAACCAAGAATGAACAGAAACCCAACTTACCGCCAACGATAACCCTCCGTTTAACTATTGTTAAGACGAGAACATTGAATTCACCAGTCTGAGCCTCCCCCTACGCCCAAATCACAGAGAAAAAGCATTATCACTTTATTCGTTAAGAGATTCTTGATAGAAACGAAGAAAAACACTTACCGAAACTAAGCGAGAACTAACCGTGTACGAGAACGAAGGAAAATAAATGGATTAGGGAAAAATCAAGAAGAAGAAAAAGAAGAGAAAGATGGAAAAACTCAGAGAATTTTGGCAAGAGGAAAGGGAGAAGAATAGACGACAGAATTTTTTTAAAAAAGAGAGTCAAAATTCGGTTATGGGGAAAAAATAAAATAAAATCTCAATAACCCCCAAAATCCCTTAATCTTCTCCCCTAATTCCCACTACACATCCACTACTCAGAATCCCCCTATTACACAACTCTATCCCGAAATCTGAGCAAAAAGTTAATACCCTTGCCTGCATAAGGATTCGAACACAAGACCTCCACCATAATAACATACCATTTAACCACCACACAGTAGGCACATTCTGATGTAACTTACCCAACAATCAAATAAAAGCCTACTGAACAAGAGTATGGCTAATTCATTCAAAATACCAAAATTTGCCCAAGCGAAGGCTCGAACTTGGGACCCTTCAAACACTCTTAGAACACATAACCACTAAAGCTGACAGATATTCGTATCATATTTCATAATAACAAAATTAAAAGTTTTAGGGCGTTACAAGGGTCATAGAGTATTATCGATCAATCAGAAACATTTATCATCATAACATTCATTAATTTAATCTCATTCAAAGTATATCAAACATAAGCTTTTGGTCCCTAATTCGAGCATTCGAGGCCTTAAAATAACTTATAAGCAATTCGAGACTAATTTGAAATAAATAAAAATATTTTAGGAAAATATGAAAAATTCAAAAAACAGGGGACACACGGCCGTGTGGAATGCCCCAAGTCGTGCAACTTTCAAAATAGGGACACATGGCCGCGTGGAATGCCAAAGTTGTGTAACTTTTGAAATAGGGACACACAGCCGTGTCCCTGCCCATGTAACTCATTAAGTTAGGCCACACGATTGTGTCGCAAGTCGTGTGCCAGACTGTGTAACTCCCTGACTTGTGACACACGGTCATGTCGTAGGCCGTATGCTAGGTCGTATAACACACTAACTTGATACACAGGGCCATGTCTCTAATCATATGTGATACACGGCCAGGTGACACAGGCGTGTCCCAAGCCATGTACAACTAATTGAACCTTAAATGTCAAGTTTACCATTTCAAGCTTTCTTGGACACTAAGCAAACCATTTACTATCCATTAGACCTATTCTAAATGACATTAAACAAGATCAAACCATGTTATTTCAACCATCCTAAGTGTCTACCCAATGTACCCTCATTAGTACCATAAGTATACACAATTATACAACAATATAAGTCATCAACCAAAGCATGTCAATTCATACAAATTAACACTCAACCAATATGCCCATCATAGGTACCTCAAATCACAACATTTCAATATGACATATACTATAAAGTTGTACCAAAAACATCTTCCTTCATTCACATATATTAATAATAAGTTGTTTACTTGCACTTAAGATCAATCTTTATAGATTTACATATCAAAACAATAGTAATGACAAACAATCCTATTACATGTCATATATTCCAAAATAACGTTCTAAAAACTACCGAAAACGGATGGATAGTGTGACTTGAGTGCTGATCTGACTGTCCAACATTGAAAAGTATCTACAAGAATGGAAATTAACACAAGTAAGCTCAGTAAGTTCGATATATAGAAACAATACATCTTACCGAAGTAAATACAACAATTCAATCAATAATAACTCAACTACAAGTGTTTCTTGTCGTCCAAAATCTCGACCCAGTGAAGTGCATAATTCAATTCAAAGCTCAAATACATGTCATGCCTTTCAAAATCAATAAATAAGTTGTAATACAATGATTTACAACCTGATGAACGACTTACAGATACGAATACGTAGGTATTCCAATCGAAACACGCCAATCGCTCGTAAGAGATAATCCACCTGATAACACGCCAAATGCTCATAAGAGCTAATCTTCTCGATAACGTGTCAAATGCTCATAAGAGCTAATCCACCATATAACACGCTAAATGCTCATAAGAGCTAATCCACCCTATAACACGCTAAATCAGGGACTATAACGCAAGGGTTCACAACAAATGCTGAACCTCGGTATACTCGAGAAAATATAAATATAACACACCACATCCATCTCCACTCTAACCTTCGTAACACACCGTCATTCAGTTGCACTCTATCTCGCGTTCATCCGGCCCAAGTTCCGAAGTTCAATAACAATTTTCCAACTTATATCATCAATTAAAGAATTAATATCAACTATTTAATATCATATCATCACAAAATTCATATAAATATTGAATTATAAACCGAACAAACTTGCCTAGACTAAGTTGTAATAATTGTAGAAGTTTAGGGACTATTCCGTAATTTTTCTTTTTCCACGTAAATTAACACGGTCTTGATTTAAAATGTAAAATTCTCAATTATTCGATTATATTTCATATTCCAATTTACTTTATATTATAAACACTTTTATTTTATGAAATTACACAATTACCCTTAAATTTTACAACTTTTGCAATTTAGTCCCTTAAACTAAAAATCATCAAATTAACTATTTTCACAAGTTAAAATTTACAATCTAATATTCAAGGCTTCTAAAAAGTCCACAAAACACCTCTTATTCACCATTTAAACCTTGAAATTTTGACATTTTAACAATCTAATTCTTAATTCAAAATCTAACAAAAATCACTTTACAAAACAACCAAATACCACAATCAAAGCTTCAAACACATAGTTATCATAAAAAAACATTCAAGATTCATCAATGGCAACTTCTAAAATTTTTAACAGATTCAAAAACAAAGGTAAGAGCTAGCCGGAACTAGTTGCAACGATCTCAATAACATAAAAAAAATTACAAACGTGTATCAATTTCACTTACATGCAAGGAAAATTACACAACTGGAACTTCTTCTCCCTAGCTATGGTGTTCAGTTATAGAAATGGGAGAAAGATGATGATGAATGACCCTTTTCTTTCTTTTTGTTTTATTTGTTTTAATTTTATCATATAATTAACTAATAATAATATTATAACATACATATATATATATATATATTATAATTCAATATTTAACCGTCCACTACCAACAATAAGGTTTAATTGCCTTATTGGTCCTTCCACATTTATTAGTTAAGCTATTAAATCATCTAAATGCAATAATTACTAAGTTTTGCACCTTTTACAATTTAGTCCTTTTCCTTTAATTAGCTATCTAAATGATAAAATTTCCTAACCAAATTTTAATACGACTCTAATGACTCCGTAAATATTTTATAAATAATATTTACGAGTCGACATGATAGAAATTTGTGGTCCTAAAACCACTATTTTGCCAACACTAAAAAATAGGCTATTACAATCACTAATACAAGCCACTTTTGATGGTCGTGCAATTTGACCCTTAGTAGGAGATCCAGACACAACATCTATTGCTAAAGAATGACTTGCTACAGAAGAAACCCGTGGTGGACTTGCCAAAGGAAAGACCCTAGCTGAAAATTATGAGGGATTGGAGTCACGTTCACAATGCCTAGGTGCAATAGCCACAACCACAGGTATATGCGATTGTTGATGCGAGTGCATTATGAGCCCAATCGAGACTGTGATGAAAAACCCCACCTAAAGGGAAACTTATATTCACCAAACACAACATGTCGAGAAACAAAAGTCGACCTTCTTCATCAAGACACTTGTAGCCTTTTTTATTTGCACCAAACCCAAGAAAAACACAGTGCTTGGATCGAAGCTGAAGTTTATGTCGATTGAAAGGCCTCAGGTAAGGGAAACAAGCACACCCAAACACTTTAAGTTGTGAATAAATAGACTTGGCTCTGTAAAGCTTCTCATAAGGAGTACATCCTCGTAAAACAGCAGTAGGTAATCTATTCACCAAATGAACAACATGAGAAAAAGTATGTGACCGAAATCCCAAAGGCATAAATGTCTGAGCTAAGAGAGTGAGTCAATTGTCAACAACATACCTATGTTTCTTTTCAGCTACTTTATTCTACTCAGAAGTATAATGACACATGACCTTGTGTTGAACACCTAAGAGAAGAGCTCCTCCGAGAAAGAACGACACTCCCCTCCCTAGTCACTTTAAAGAATTTTTCTAAAACATCCAAACTGAACCTAAACAAACTTCTAGAAATGAAGAAAACAACTTAAAACTTCAGATTTATTCTTAAGGAAATACAACCAGGTATATTGACTGTACATGTCAACAAAAGAGACATAATAGAGAAAACCATCTGATCTCGTGTGTGTTAGTCCCCAAACATCTGACACAATTAATTCAGAAGGTAAATAATACATTGTTTTGGAAGAATCAAAAGGTAACTTGTGAGCTTTGCCTAGCTGACAAGCTGAACACACATAAGGCAATTTGTTATTACTGAAAACAACATTACAATCACACAAAACACGACCAATAGTGTTATTGCAATGATGACCAAGTAGTTTTTTTCACAATTCAATAGAAGTTCCTAGCTGAGCATTGCACACAAGCTTTGATGCTGACCCTCGTATCCCAATAGCGACTGAATTGGAAGCTACACGAGAACCATCACATCTATAGAGTCCATCATGCATGTGGCCCACCAGGAGTGTTTTCCCTATCTAAATATCCTTCGCAAAACAAAGAAAAGGATGAAACTCAAAATAAACCTTATTGGCTTTTGCAAACTACCCTACTGATAGCAAATTTCTACAAACAGTTGGTACATGAAGCACATTCTTGAGTTGCAAAATCCTAGGACCATCCAGTAGAACAGAAGATCCTATGTTAGCTATAAATACTGGTTCACCATTAACCATAGACACCTTACTTGTACATGTATAGGATGGTGTATTCGTGAGAGTAGCTATGTTAGGAGTAATGTGATTAGTTGCTCCTGAACCAGGATACTAGGTCTGATCTTCCTGAGTAGAAAAAGAGTCTCAAAGAGTGCTTAGAATGGACTGAGATTGAGTTCGTGAAGATGAAACAGTCATTCCACGGTAATGGGACATCGTAGAATAGTGAGGTGCTTGAGTAGCACACACTTGTCCATTAAAGTGATGATAATTGATTGACATCGAAGAGCCTTGATCAACACCAGAAAAATTCTCATCAAATATGTAATAGCAGTTTTGAACCACATGACCAACTTTGCCACACAGCTGACACTGTGGCCGAGAACGAAACCAACCACGACCAATACCATGAGTTCTACCACGAGATCAACCTCTTCCATGCCCTCTGTTTCCATGCTTGAACTCCTAAGGATAACTCCTAGAATCCTCAGTTTGTTTTGTTTGAATTTCACCATCTTGTTTCTGGTGAGATGCCAAATTAGCCTGCATAGAGACATCAATAAGTAAAGCCAACTATCTTGCTTCACAATCAAGAAGCATCACAGTCAACAAATCAAGTGACACCGAAGTTGCTGAAGCAAACACACGAATAGATTCATATTCCATCGAAAGGCCTGCCAAAATAATGCTCACTTGTTCCTGATTAGTCACCATACTACCAGCTGCAATCAAACTATGACTCATACTTTTTACCTTGAAAAAGTACTCTTGATAGTAAGATTTTCTTTCTTTAAATAATATAAGGCATGATGCATACTTGAAATTTTGACACTGGACTTTACACCAAACATCCTTTCAATAGTTGTCCAAACATCAAAACTAGTTCCGGCATTTGTGAGATACACCAATACATCATCTGTGACTGTGGATAATAACCAAGAAGCTAGAAACTTGTCCTACTTCTTGTGAACAAGAAAAGGTAGATTTTCAACTAACTAACCCTCATTGCCAGTTACAAATTGTAAAGGAACATTAATTGTGCCTAAAACATATCACTCAAGATCATACCCTTCAAGAATCAATAGAATTTGATGTTTCCATAAAAGAAAATTATTTTCACCAAGTTTTATCGTGTCATGCTTTGAAAAATATTGAACCTACTGTAAAACCATACCAACATTATCTTGGGAACGAACTGCCTCCCCAGTGTTCGAGGAATGACGAGGAGTATCAACTACTGGAACTTCCTACATAGCCATTAAACCACAAGACTCAACACTCGTTATACCAAGAAAACACTAGCTCTTGATATCATGATAGAATAGAAAACAAAGAAATGAAGAAGAAGACTTGATTTTCATTCCAGCCAAACTTTATAGAATGAAACACTATGGCTATTTAACGTAACCATGTACTCATACCAAAAATAATAGAAACAATTACTTAGTCTAACAACTAGGTAACTTATTTAACCTTCTATAACAATAACAGTAATAACTGTCGAAACCACTTTTATTTTATATTTAAAAAAATGAGAATCGACTTTGAAAATAAAAATGGGGAGTCACCACCGATCTTTTATTGTGGTGTGATCGGATCACCTTGAAAATAATTTTAGGTCTGCGAATTTTTGAGAAAACAGGTTCGGGAGTCAATTACGCACGAGGAAGGGTTAGCACCCTCGTAACGCCCAAGATTGGTACCAAATCGATTGTTTAATGTCTTAGTGTCGAAACTTTGAAAAGATTTTAAAATACAATCCCATGACATGAAAACTTAAACAATTGAGTTGATAGAATAGACGGACCCATCTCAAAGAAATAAACTGCTACACTCAGTGAGTTAGAACGCAACGATCTCATCTTTGAGATTAGATTCGTCCCCTTTTTTAAAATATATTTTGAGGAGGATATTCGGTCATTTAAGTCAATCGAGGAATTGGAATCTAGTAAGTTAGGGTTCAATTTCTTGAAATTCTTAAACTACAAATATTGCATTTATTTTAAAATCGAGATAACAAAATGTCGTATCTAGTAAGTTAGGATCTGACATTTGAGATCTTAAGAATTTTATTTTAACAATTAGTATGGTTTTAGTAAAATAAGTACTTGATTATCTAAATTCATCGATCAAAATTGAAGCTCAGTAAGTTAGAGCACAATTCTCTCGCGAACTTATGAACACCAAGCCTTTTTTGGGATTGTGAAATAAAACAATTATGATGCTTTAATGAAATACAATTCTTACAAACAATATAATTGAGTAGCAATATATAATGCAAAAGATAAATAATAATCTAAATTTACATTAAAAAGCAACCAAACATATAATTCATATATATTAATAATTAAACCTCTAATAAATCAATAATCAAATTCCTAAGGATACTTTGTTTTAAATAAAATAAAATAATAATTAATATGAAGGTTTAAAATAAATTTAAAATTCAATAATAGGCTACATATTAAAATAAGGTTTAAAATGATGAATTAAAATATGAATTAATTTATGTAAAACTTTTGAAGACAACATTAGATATAAGAGAAATAATTTTGAAAATTGATAACAAAAATTATGATAATATTAGACAATATTAAAATGATATTAAAAATAACTAATTATTATAAAAGTTGATTTATTGAAAAACTTTTGAAATCAAAATTAAATATGCAAAGCATTTTGTAATTGAGAACAATAATCAACAAATTTTAAATTGAGACTTAAATAAAATTAAGATAATAATTAAATTAGAACAAAATTTAAACAATTGACTCAAAATATTAGTGTATAATGAATTTTAAAAAAGTAATTTGTTACATTTTGAACTATAATAATAAATGTAAACACCATATAAATATTACAAATAATATTAAATATTATAATATATGAAAGTAGGATTTAATTAATTAAAAATGTGTGGAAAATTTTTTAAAAGAAAGCTGAATTTGTATTAAATCGAAATTTGTTTCAAGATTGAAGGACCAAACTAGCAATTAAACAGAAACATCATAACAATCCAAGTAAATCACAGAAACGACGCCGCTTACATTCGGATCTAAATGAATACCGAATTAAATTCGAGGTATAAATTACAAATCAAAAATAGAAACCAAATCATAATTTCATTAAACACGGAGGGACTTGCTAAATAAATAGACCAACAAACCAAAGGACGCGGATCCTACCCCGCGGCGGGTCACCGCTCGGGTTTGGGTCATCAGACGACGCCGTTTTGAATCTATTACATTAATGATAAACGGCGACGTTTCAAGTTCTGAGATTAAAACTAAAATAAACAAAAACCTAACATTTTCACCAGAAAGACCATAACCTAAACTAAAACCCTCTGCGCCGTTCGACAGATCTACTTCGAAGACCTCCGATCTTCGTCCCAACTCCGATGGCTGCGGAGTGAACAAAAATCTCACCTTCAAGTATGTCATTCCCTTTCCTCTTTATTGTTTTCTCTCTTAACTAATGACTATTGAACACAAAAAAAAGAGAAAAAAATTGATACTAGCGAAAATGAAAGTAAAAAAGAAACTCGGAAATCACCTTTCAATATTTTTTCCTCTTTTGTATTCTCAATGCGTCAAAACAAAAATACATAGCTCCACCGGTCCTCTTTATAGCCACTCTGAGAAAAAGAATAAATTTTTTTCTAAATTTTACATTTTCTTCCTATTTTCCCCTAGTATTTGCTGTCAATCTACCATATGCTCCTTTTTTTTGTTGTTATATGTCTCGCTGCATGTTTGTTTGTCCTCCTTGCAGGTACGGTGGCTAGCTAGCGTTTGAGGCACTGATGACGTGAGGCGCTGCATGCGAGGAAGGCCTCAGTGACCATGGCACGGAGGCTGAATCTTTGCTAGGGTTTGCTTTGCAGCTATGAGCCACATAATAATTGGGCCACCGTTTTGGGTCGCGTTGGTTTGCTGGGCTCAGAATCGGGTTTAGGTTTACTGGGTTGGGATATTGGGCTAGGCTAGTGGGTTAAAAATAATTTGGGCCTATGTATTTGGACATTAAACTGGAAACTTTATTTGATTTTTTTATTTTAATTTAGTTTTAAAATGCCCGGGTAAAATTGGTTATTACAGCTGCCCCTCTTTGCTCGTTGTCGTGCAATAGGAACGAAGCAAAGATTCAAAAATAACCAATTTTGCCCAATCGTGCTGGATCTTGGTGTTCATCTTTATGTAGCCTTATTCCATCCTACTGCATCTTCAGAGGTATAGGAATCGGCGTTTCGATCCACTCCACTGCAACGCCAGGGAGATAGGATTCGTAGCTTGTAGCTCCTGAAAAGAACAAGATTTGCTATCTCTAGTCGGCAAGACTTGATGCGATCTGCTCTACTGCAACTTCAGAGAGGTAAGATCTATTATTTTAATTCGCTCCACTGTAATCTCAGGGAGATAGGATTACTAGCTTCAATCTGCTCCGCTTAATCTCAGGGGGATAAGATCTGAGATTCTTCGGTCTATTCCACTGTAACCTCAGGGAGATAAGACCTGATGCGATCTACTCTACTGTAACTTCAGAGAGATAAGATCCTTTATTTTAATCCGCTCCACTGTAATCTCAGGGAGATAGGATTACTAGCTTCAATCTGCTCCGCTGTAATCTCAGGGAGATAAGATCTGAAATTCTTTGGTCTATTCCACTGTAATCTCAGGAAGATAAGACCTGATGCGATCTACTCTACTGTAACTTCAGAGAGATAAGATCCTTTATTTTAATCTGCTCCACTGTAATCTCAGGGAGATGAGATTACTAGCTTCAATCTGCTCCGCTGTAATCTTAGGGAGATAAGATTTGCTTCTTCAGTCTGCCCCACTGTGACTTCAGGGGAATAAGACTCGTTTCCTCAGTCTGCTCCACTGCAACTTCAGGGAGATAAGACCCGATGCGATCCACTCTACTGCAATCTTGAAGATAAGATTCGCCGTCTTCGATCTACTCCGCTACTGCTTAGGGAGGCAAGATCTGTAGTTTCCAACCTATTCCACTGCTGGTTAGGGACATAGGATTTGTGGCTTAAATCTGTTTCCCTACTCCTAGAGAAGATAAGATTCGTCGTCTTCGATCTACTCCGCTAGTGCTTAGGGAGATAAGATCCGTCATCTTTAACCAGCTCCACTGCAACCGCTGGAGGCAAGGATTCGTTCCCGATCTGCTTCGCTGTCAATGCAGGAAGGCAAGATCTTCTATCTTTAACCAGCTCCACTGCAACCGATGGAGGCAAGGCTTTGTTTTCGATCTTCACTGATCTGTTCTCTAGGGAACATGACCTGTATAATGAACCTAATTATGCCTAATGATTAGGATGGCATGATCAAAATGAATCAAATGCTCTTAACTAGACATGTGTAAATGGTGTTTGCATGAGTGCAGAATTTTATTTTTTCGAAAATGATCCCGCTTAGGTTGTCATTACTCGAAGTTTATTAAGGCTTTAACACTGACGTGCTACAACGCCTTCTCGCTTGACCGGCTTCTTCAAAACATCACTTAGTCAGATTGCCCCCACTATAAACCTTAAAGTTTAATCAATTGGGGCCCCAAAATTTGTACCATCACTCTCCCACTGTAATCCAAAGGTAGAAATATGTGGCTTTTCCTCAATCCTCTCTTATCACAATTCAAGGATACAGGATCTGGATCGTTCTGGTTTCTTACACCATTCTCGGGGTGTCGTACCAAAGACTCATGCACAAGTGAAGGCTTTCTTCTCTGAGGTAACCTCTTCCAATTGCCTGATAATCATTGCTTACTTGTTTATTTAAGCTTTATCATTAACATGACATCTTGTTATTTTGTTCAATCAATGCATTTGACAACAAAATCCAAAGAGAAAGTCCAAATTTAGACTCTTCCTTCTCAAATTTCCAACCTTTAAATTTGGTGTGTTCTAAACAATAGTCCTGTTTCAGGTTCCTATATTATTTAGAAACTTTTCAGAGTAATATGCAAAACTTCCTTTGTGAAATTTTTATTAGTCCATTAATCATTATTCCAATGCAACATGCTTGCAAAAATGGTCATAACAATGGATAAGAATAGAGTTGGTTTTGGGCCTTGCTCAAAATGAATAAATTATCACAAATAGTAAAGAAGGATAACAAAGAAATTGATTGGGAATGTATATCTTGAAAAAGAAAAAAAAAGTATTCCAAGAATCAACAAATTCAATATAAATAATAGGAGAATTGGGTCCCCCAGATATCGCAGCTTGAACTTCTCTGTACAAACTTTCTAAAGGCCATTCTGAGTTTGACATGTGTTTAAGAGATCTTCAGTGCTTTGTCGATGCCCTAAGACGTCGCCTATCCCTTCCTGTTGATTCAAGCATAGCAAGATTGCTACGCCCCGATCTGAACAAGATACAAGCTGCTCTAAACACTTCATGCCCTATTCTAATCTATATTTGAGCCGCCCTTTTCGGGTTTTCAACTCAAATCCCCCTTTGGCCTAAGGTGCCCTTTGCAGGTTTTCCCCTTAGCCTCTCCATTTTTATTTTTCATCATCATTTTTTTTAGGAATCAAAGCGCCCTTTGCGGGTTTTCACTTTGATCTCTTTCCTTCAAGTGAAGTATTTCTTGACTGAGTCTGAGTTTACAGGATTTGGTAAGTTTTTTCCATCCATCTCACTTAAAATCAAAGCTCCACCAGAAAAGGCCTTCTTTACGACATAAGGACCCTCCCAATTTGGCATCCATTTTCCTCTAAAGTCTTTTTGTATAGGGAGAATTTTCTTCAACACCAGATCCCCTTCGTGGAATTCTCTAGGACGAACCTTTTTGTTATAGGCTCGCATCATCTGTTTTTGATACATATGACAATGTTGGATGGCTCTCAACCTTTTCCCTTCTATTAAGTTCAACTGGTCGTATCGAGACTGAATCCATTCTGCCTCATCCAATTTCAATTCAGCTAATACCCAAAGAGAAGGAATCTCCACTTCAATGGGTAAAACAGCTTCCATCCCATAAACTAGAGAAAAGGGTATTGCCCCAGTAGAGGTCCTAACAGATGTTCGGTAAGCTAAGAGAGCAAATGATAGCTTTTCTTGACAATCCTTGTAGGTTTTCGTCATTTTTACCACAATTCTCTTAATATTCTTATTGGCCGCCTCCACTACACCATTCATTTTTGGGCGATATGGGGACGAGTTATGGTGACTGATATTGAACTGACTACAAACCTCAGCTATTGTGTTATTATTCAAATTTAACGCATTATCAGATATGATTCTTTCAGGCATTCCATATCGATAAATGATCTCCTTTTTCAAGAATTTACTAACCGCCGATTTCGTGACATTTGCATATGAAGTAGCTTCCACCCATTTGGTAAAGTAATCAATGACCAAAAAGATGAAACGATGCCCATTCGAATCCTTTGGTGATATTGGCCCAATAACATCCATGTCCCACATGGAGAACGGCCACGGAGCAGTCATAGCGTGCAGAGGTGAGGGAGGTACATGTATCTTATCTCCATAAATCTGACATTTATGACACTTCTTGGCATAGCTAATGTAGTTTCCTTCCATAGTAGACCAATAGTATTCAAATCTCATGATCTGTCTGGCCATTGTAAAACCATTTGCATGGGTTCCGCAAATGCCCTCTTGGACTTCCTCTAGGATCTTTCCAGCCTCCATGGCATCTATACATCTTAAAAGCACTTGATATTTCCCTCTTTTGTACAACACTTCCCCATCTAAGACATACTCAATGGCTATTCTTCTCAGCGTTCTCTTCTAGTTTTCTGTCGCTTGATCAGGGTATTTTCGATTCTTCACATACTGTAGTATACTCTGATACCAAGGGTGATCATATTTTCCCTTTTCTTCAATACTGTAGCAATGAGCCTGAACTTTATATATGCTCATCTGAATAGGTCTCATTACCTCGAGTCTGTTCACCTGAATCATCGCAGCTAGAGTAGCCAATGCATCAGCCATCTGGTTTTCCTCTCGTAGGAGATAAGAGAAGGTGATATCGTCAAACTCATCAGTCAATTCAAGGACCAGTTTTCTATAACCGATTAACTTAGGGTCTCTAGTTTCCCATTCCCTTTTGAGTTAGTATATCACCAATACGGAATCCCCATATACTCTTAGCACTTTGATGTTTCGTTCAATGGCTGCACGAATGCCCATAATACATGCTTCATATTCTGCCATATTATTTGTGCAATCGAAGTCCAACTTGCTAGCAACAGGATAATGATCTCTATTTGGGGATACCAAAACTACCCCAACTCCATTACCCGTAGTATTTGAAGCTCCATCAAAATTTAACCTCCATACGTGATCCATTTGAGGATTTTCTTTAGTGTTCGCCACATACATCAGGTCCTCATTTGGAAAATCGAAGTCCAAAGACTCATAGTCCTCCAAGGCTTTACTAGCTAGGAAATCAGCTATTGCACTCCCTTTTATGGCCTTCTGACTTACATATTCTATGTCAAATTCAGAGACCAGGATCTGCCATCTAGCCATTCTCCCGTTTAAAGCAGTTGACTCCATCATATAATTTAAAGGATCTAACTTTGAAATTAGCCAAGTCGTATGATACAACATATACTGCCTTAGTCTTCGGGTTGCCCAGATTAAAGCACAACATAACTTCTCAATTGATGAGTATCTCATTTCGCAATCAGTGAATTTCTTGCTGAGATAGTATATTGTCTTTTCTTTCTTTCCCGTCTCATCATGTTGGCCCAATACGCATCCCATGGAATTCTCATACACCGTTAGATATAGTATCAATGGCCTATCTGGACTTGGCGGTGATAGCACTGGAGTATTAGCCAAGTATTTCTTTATCTTGTCAAAAGCCCTCTGACATTCATCGTCTCATTCACCCGGATTATGTTTCTTCAGAAGACGGAATACTAGATCATATTTCTCTGTCAATTGTGAGATGAACCGAGCAATGTAATTCAATCTCCCAAGGAAACCTCAAACTTCCTTCTGAGTGCGTGAAGGAGGTAAATATCGTATTGCTTTAAATTTATCTGGGTCAACTTCAATCCCCTTTCTGCTAACTATGAAGCCTAATAACTTCTCTGATCTAGCTCCAAACGTGCATTTTGCTGTGTTAAGTTTAAGCTGAAATTTCCTCAATCTCAAAAATAATTTTTTCAAGACTTGAACATGCTCTTCTTCAGTTCTAGACTTTGCAATCATATCATCAACATAGACTTCGATCTCCTTATGCATCATATCATGAAATAAAGTCACCATAGCTCTTTGATACGTTGCTCTCGCATTCTTCAATCCAAAGGGCATTACCTTGTAACAAAATGTTCCCCATAATGTAATGAATGTGGTTTTCCTCATATCCTCAGGATGCATCTTTATTTGATTGTATCCAGAAAAGCCGTCCATGAAAGAAAATAATGAGTAGCCAGCTGTGTTATCTACCAAAGTGTCAATGTGCGGCAGCGGAAAATTGTCTTTTGGACTAGCCTTATTCAGGTCCCTATAATCCACGCGCATTCGTACCTTTCCATCCTTTTTGGGAACAGGGACAATGTTTGCTACCCATTTTGAGTACTTAACCTCCTGTAAGAACTCAGCATCGAACTGCTTTTTGACCTCCTCTTTTATTTTCAACACAATATCAGGTCTCAATCTTCTGAGCTTCTACTGAATTGGTTTGCAATCCTCTTTTATAGGTAAACGATGTACCACAATGCTAGTATTTAGCACTAGCATATCCTGGTAGGACCATGCAAAAACATCTTTGAACTCTCGGAGTAACTCAATGAGGTCATATTTTGTCTTTGCGGTGATATCAGTTCTGATTTTCACCTCTTTTCCTTCCTCTAGGCTCACAATTTCTAATGATTCCTTATGAGGTAGGATTTGTTTATCCTCTTGCTCCACCATTCTTAACAAGTCCGGAGATACACCACAGTCTTCGCCATTTTCAAAGTCATGAGATCCTTCCAAATATATGTCTTGCTCAAAAAGAGACTCCGTGTTTGAAACAACATCACTCATGTCATTGATATCTGAGGACCTATGGGGATACACCAAAGAATATACAAAGTATAAATTTATGAATAATTATTTGTACGATCAAGTTATAAATGAAAAATATTTGGAAGACAATTAATCAAATGACAAATATTTACTCACTTGGAAAGAATAAAAGAATAATTGCTCGAAATGAATGCAAAGATGTATTTTATTAGAATAAAGATATTCAGGCTTAAGCCTATTTCACAAAGGACTTCTTATCATTCTTAGGCTAAAAACAACAATAATGTTTTGAATATTACTCTGAATAAGCTCTAAAGACTATAGGTATTTCTTCCGCAGTCCAATTGTTTAGCTCACTCCCAGGCTCGTAAGGGCAAATCTCTAACAATAACCTTCTTTCAACTGTCTCTATAGCATTGATATGAACTTTTTCCAACATCTCTTCAATGCCTTCCCTTCTAGACACCCCTCACTCAGGGTGAATAAACCCACCCGACACAAAGGATCTAGATATGTGAGGGAAGGTCAAAGGATCCCACTTGACTTCATTTCCGCTTAAACGTGCCCTTCTTCTCTCTTGTCTTTTCTCCACTTCTTTTCTCCTCTGTTTCATATCTGGCTTGTAACCTAAACCAAAACGATCAAACTTTCCCTTCAGCATGGGTGCTTCAACCCTTCATTGAAGGTACCTTCCCAACCCTTTTCCTGGCAAAGCTCCTCTTCCTACCAGCAACTACAGACCCATCTCAGTAGTCTTGGATATCCTTGGCACCGGGATCCTATTTCCTTCAGTGATAAACATTGCGTTCACAAATTCCAAAGACTGGAAAGAACATTCCACTGCCTTATCATTGGTCTCTACATAAGGTGCATCACCTGTTACCATCGCGATAATATCCTCCTCCGCACTTTCTGTTACCAATGGACCCTCTGATATTAGTTTCACCTTCTGATGTAACGATGAAGGTACTGCCCCTGCCGAGTATATCCACGGTCTCCCCAATAAACAATTGTAGGAATGCTTAATATCCCTTACCAAAAAGTCCACATCATAAGTAATTGGGCCAATTCTTAATGGTATTTCAATTCTTCCTATAACCCTTCTTTCTGTTCCATCAAATGCCCTTACTATATTCTGGCAGGGTTTCATATGTGAACTGTCCACAAGTAATTGATTAAGAGTGGACAAAGGCAATACGTTCAATGCGGATCCATTATCGATCAAAACCCTCGATAATGTGTCCCCCTGACATCGGGTGGTAATGTGTAGAGCTTTAGTAGAACCCCTACCTCCAGACAGTATTTCATCATCATTGAAGAAGATAAAATTGTTAGCACTTATATTGTTGACCAAGCGATCCAATTTATTGACTGAGATGTCCTCGGCCACATATGTTTCGTTTAGTACTTTCATCAGCGCACTTCGATGTACTTCTGAACTTAGGAGCAAAGCTAATACAGAAATGCGGGCCGGTTGTTTGTGTAGTTGCTCCACAACACTGTATTCACTGTGTTTTAAAAACTTCAAAAACTCATTTGCTTCTTCTTCTTTTATTGGTTCATTAACCAATGGCTCAGATTCCACCGCCTTCCCTTTCCTCTGTTCCACCGTCGGAGTCTTTTCTCTTGGCAACTCTGCTCGAGTGTCATAACGCTTCCCATTACGTGTATAAGAACCCCTTTTCTGGTATTCTTTTACTATATTGCCCTCAACTTCTTTCCCTGGGATTGTCACATTGCATCTGTAATTCCACGGGACCATATTGTCATCCTTATATGTGAAACTTGACGGTTTCGTGATTACAATTTTTGCTGTTACCTGAGCCCTAGCCTCAATACTCTTAGGGTGTGAGATAATGACTATAGGATGATTTATTTTCGGGGTCCCTGTTCCTGACTCCGTCGCGCATATGCTCCTCATTTCTTCTGCATCTTCATAGAACCTCATCTCCTTGTTATCCATCATGCTTTGAACAAAAGCCCTGAATCCTTCACATTCTTGGATTTCGTGCCCTATTTTATGGTAGAATTCACAATAATTTCCCATCTCGTACCCTTCCTCCAAATCTGAAATAACTAACCCTCTTTTTGCCATCTCTTTCCATACCCGCTTCAATGGAGTTCTTACTTCAGCGATGTCAGTCTTGACTTCTTCCCCCGTACCTTCACTCAACATATTCACTCCTTTATCATCATGATTGGGCAATGGACCTTCTACGCTGGGTGGGTCATCAAATTTGACAACACCCAACTTTATGAGTCCTTCTACAACCTTCTTGAAAGCGGTACAATTTTCTATTGAGTGTCCTGAAATCCACGTATGGTAGTAGCATTGTGCGTTCGTGTCATACCATTTTGGATACGGGGGTTGTAGAGGATTTAAGTAACGAGGAGCAACAACATGTGCATTAAATAACTTCTGATACATCTCTTTATATGTCATTGGAATGGAAGTAAACTGGGGCTTCTCAGTACTTTGCCTCATTCCCGATTCTTGTTTCGATGAGCCTTGTTGATTAGCAACCATCTTCCCTAGTTGATTCACTATAATTGATTTACTGTATGCATTCACATTGTTTACTTCACATTCTCTTTTCTTTGAAGCTGACCTTCGATTATTCTCCCCACCATCTATTTTCCATTTTTAATAGCATGTTCAATCATTTTGCCATTCATGATTATATCTGCGAAACTCTTTGAGGCACTTCCTAACATGTGCGTGATAAATGGCGCCTTCAATGTGTTGATGAAAAGCATCGTCATTTCTTTTTCCGAAAGTGGTGGCTGAACTTGAACTGCAATCTCTCTCCACCTCTGTGCATACTGTCTAAAACTTTCGTTTGATTTCATTTCCAAGTTTTGCAAAGTAATTACATCAGTATTATTTCGGATACATGATCAGATCTTGTCTCATAAAAGCCTGCGCCAAATCCCTCCAAGTGCTGATTTTGGCCCGGCTCAACTGGTTATACCATTTAGACGTCCCCCTAATGAAGCTATCCTGAAAACAATGTATTAACAGCTGATCATTGTTAATGTACCCAGTCATTCTCCTACAGAACATTGTAATATGGGCTTCAGGGCAACTGGTCCCACTATATTTCTCAAATTCTGGCATCTTAAACTTGTAAGGAAGTACCAAATCTGGAACCAGACTCAGATCTTTTGCATCTATTCCACGATAACTTTCAATGTTTTCTATCACCTTAAACTTCTCTTCAATCCATTTCCATTTCTCCTCAAACTGTTTTGGTAATTCTTCCTTTTCTTTATCCTTCTCAGCTACTTCATCGAAGTCCAAGACAGCAAGATTAACTGGGTTTTCACCGGGGTTAGAACCTGATCCAGCTTGGGAGTTCATCGGTATTAGAGTATCGACTTGAAATCGCTGAGGCCTTATTGAAACAGAGGATCTACGTGGATGTACCTTAGTCTGAACCTACACATGCGGAGGCGTAAAGCCTGGAGGATAGGTGGGTCCAGTCTTGTCTTCTTCTTCATCATTGATCATAGGGTCTTTCCCCTTATTTAATCCTTTTAATAATTGCGTCAGCTCAGTCATCATGTCCTTTTGAGACTCCAGCATCTTTTCTGTCATGTCCTGTTGAATTTTTTCAAATTGTTCCTTCATTTGTATCTGTAACTGATCTTGCATTTCCTTTTGAAGTCGCTCCAACTTTTCCAATCGTTGATCCATAATTTTTTATTTTGCACGGGTACCGTAGTGGTGTTTGGTTGATGAGTTTTTGCTGGTTTCTAGATTAACTGAAGCACAATTTTAACCAATTAAAACCCCTTTTTAATAATCTTGAATGCATATGATGACATGCAATGCAGATGCATGAAATGAATGCAAAAAGGAGCGTCAATTCTGATTCAATTTCTTCTTAGAAAACTTTATTGATAAACAAAATTCTTTACATAAAATGAACTATAGACATCGCTTTGCCTTAATGCTCAGGGCTCTAACTTCTTTCAACAATGAAGCTAACTCCTGACCCTGGTCCGATTCTAGTTCATACTTTACACTTAAAACATCAGCCTGAATCACCATTGTTTGCAAATGATCGGCTACCTCCCGAACCTAAGCAATAGCTCTGCCCATAATGTAATCCCTGTTCTGAATCTGATTCTGCAAATGATGAAGTTGCTCCCTCCAACGCTCTTCATTTCCTTCCAAGGATTCGATCCGTTGTCTACAGCCTTGTAATGTGTACTCGAATTCTTCTATCCTCTTTTTCAACTCTTCAATCTTGCATAGACTTGCCCTTAATTCCACTACAAAATTACGACTTCTATACGCAGCAAGTGATCTCTCGAGTTTCGCTATTCTAGCTTTCAAGTCCGCTTGATAGTTTTGAGTTTCTAACACCTGTCGCCTTAAGGTCTCTTTCTGAACTTTAGTCTCCCGGGACCTTCTTTCCCACCGATCGGCTTTGCTTCTTTCTTCCTGGATCTCCTGTCGCCACTGCTCTAAAGTTTTTCCTAGCCTGACAGTTCTCATTGATACTCGTAACCTCTTGTAGTCCGTCTTTAAGCTATTGAGATCCTCCTCTACTTTATTCTTCCCCTTCTTTAATTTTTCAGCTTCTAATTTTTGGACGTCGACGTCTAGCCTCAAATGCATCTTCTCTTCTTCCAACCGCTCTATTTTCTTTTCAAGTTCTAAATTCCTCTTTTCAAAATCTTGTTTTATAATCTCCAACTCTAATGGGGTCACTTGTAGATACTCTTCCATTGGTTGAACACTTTCCAAGTTTAACTCCGGGATGTTATCATTAATCCTTTTACGTAGCCACTCACCGTACTCTGGAGTTGTCGTCAAACCCACAGCTAGCCTTTTCATCCTGTGAACCTAATTCCAAGCCTGAGAAATTTCCTTCACCTTTTTCTTGTAATTGTCTCCTTGGTACAAGAACTCACATTGAGCTAAACCATACGTTGCCGGCACAAACTGTTTTGAATTGTATTGCCTTAGGACCAGCAAAGGTGCATATCCGACGGCTCCCCAAATCCCAAGCAACGGAACCTAGTCAAAGCTTCCACAACAGTAGAGAATTCCATCAGGAATCAACCAATGAGCTCTCAATTCCACATCATCCTCTTGTAGATTTTACAGAATTGCTATCCAATTTTCTTTTGATATATCGTCCCTTCTGGGGGTAGCCACTATCTCCTTTAACGGGGAGTAATGCTCAGAGAAAACTCGATACGATACTTTGTCAACCTTCCAGAAATGACTATGAAACCAAGCTATCAACAGTTGCGCACAACCTATAAATCTATCTTCACCAGCTCGCCTACACGCGTTCAAAGATCTAAACGTTTCAGCCAAAATCGCAGGAACAGGTGTAACCCCTTTACCCAACCGATCAAAAAGATCTGAAACAGCTTCGTTAACATGCCCCAGTGCCCTAGGGAAAATCACTAACCCGTAGATATTCAAAGCAAACACATCAACCTTCTTTTTTCTATCAGGATGTGCTAGGATCAAGTCTCGCAAATTCCTCCATGGGATACATTTACACTCGCCCTTCTGTTTAATCCTGGCCGTGATCCATTGTTCGCTTATTCCCGTAATACTCATTAATTTCTTCCAAAATGCTGGGACATATGCGACTTTGGAATATGCTTTATCAACCTGAAGCCTAGGGTAGTGCAGTAAAGCCGTATACTCCTCTACTGTAGGAACCAAATCTACATTCCCAAAAGTAAAACAGCTATATGCAGGATTCCAATATTGAGCGAGAGCGCGAAACAGTCGTTCATCCACCTTGATGTTAAGTAAGTACGGCAAGTCCCCATAATTAGAGTAGAACAACTGCTTGGTTTCATCATCCCACCGATCCCAAATCTCACTCAACTCTTGAAGTCTATTTTGCGTCACACTAATACGAGTGTAGTCCCAAAGCTCTGGCACATAATCCTTAGCTAGACTGTCTCCTTTTTCCAATTGCACTTTCTCTGACCATATACGGACAATGGTATTGTCCTCCACTTTATCAAGAAAATCGTTTGCCATGAAAATTTTCTAATTTAGTAACTGAACTTGAATCGATACTCCTTGAAATATGCAATGACATGCAACATATCAACAAAACACAAACAAGTCAGTATAATACCACAACAATTCAAAGCAAGTATAAGAAAATCAAGCACCTATCCGGGTAATCGCTAGAGGTTGGAATAATTCTAACCAGGTTGGTCTCCTAAGTCAGCTATATGAGGTTTGGTTCTAGAGTCAAGGTACCTGAACCAGCAGATTCCTCGATCTTCACCCATTATAGGCTCATATAGATCGAGTTCGGTTCAGGGGAATACATTTCCCTATGGCTGCACGGAGATGAAGATTTCACGAAGACATAGGTACAGATGTATCCCGAAAGTGATCCACTATCCTGCACGGAGGTGAAAACCTCACGAAAGAGTAGCTTCTCACTCTCACTTAGAGGGGTAAGACAAAAATAGCCTTCATGCAATATGATGACAAAAAATATAAAATTCAATTTACAGTAATCATGTAACCAAATGCAAAGAGAAGATCGTAGTTTTTCAAATCAAATTTTTAATTTTCGACAATAAGACAAAAACAATCAATTTTACGGCCTAACTCTCCTATTAAATCCCCAGTGGAGTCGCCAAGCTGTCGAAACCACTTTTATTTTATATTTAAAAAAATGAGAATCGACTTTGAAAATAAAAATGAGGAGTCGCCACTGATTTTTTATTGTGGTGTGATCGGATCACCTTGAAAATAATTTTAGGTTTGCGAATTTTTGAGAAAATAGGTTCGGGAGTCGATGAAGGGTTAGCACCCTCGTAACGCCCAAGATTGGTACCGAATCGATTGTTTAATGGCTTAGTGTCGAAACTTTGAAAAGATTATAAAATACAATCCCATGACATGAAAACTTAAATAATTGAGTTGATAGAATAGACGGACCCATCTCAAAGAAATAAACCGCTACACTCAGTGAGTTAGAGCGCAACGATCTCATCTTTGAGATTAGATTCGTCCCCTTTTTTAAAATATATTTTGAGGAGGATATTCGGTCATTTAAGTCAATCGAGGAATTGGAATCCAGTAAGTTAGGGTTCAATTTCTCGAAATTCTTAAACTACAAATATTGCATTTATTTTAAAATCGAGATAACAAAATGTCGTATCCAGTAAGTTAGGATCTGACATTTGAGATCTTAAGAATTTTATTTTAACAACTAGTATGGTTTTAGTAAAATAAGTACTTGATTATCTAAATTCATCAAGAAGAATTGAAGCTCAGTAAGTTAGGGCACAATTCTCTCGCGAACTTATGAACACCAAGCCTTTTTTGAGATTGTGAAATAAAACAATTATGATGCTTTAATGAAATACAATTCTTACAAACAATATAATTGAGTAGCAATATATAATGCAAAAGATAAATAGTAATCTAAATTTACATTAAAAAGCAACCAAACATATAATTCATCTATATTAATAATTAAACCTCTAATAAATCAATAATCAAATTCCTAAGGATACTTTGATTTAAATAAAATAAAATAATAATTAATATGAAGGTTTAAAAAATTTAAAATTCAATAATAGGCTAAATATTAAAATAAGGTTTAAAATGATGAATTAAAATATGAATTAATTTATCTAAAACTTTTGAAGACAACATTAAATATGAGAGAAATAATTTTGAAAATTGATAACAAAAATTATGAAAATATTAGCCAATATTAAAATGATATTAAAAATAACGAATTATTATAAAAGTTGATTTATTGAAAAACTTTTGAAATCAAAATTAAATATGCAAAAATTTTATAATTAACAAGTTTTAAATCGAGACTTAAATAAAATTAAGATAATAATTAAATTAGAACAAAATTTAAACAATTGACTCAAAATATTAGTGTATAATGAATTTAAAAAAGTAATTTGTTACATTTTGAACTATAATAATAATAAATTTAAACACCATAGAAATATTACAAATAATATTAAATATTATAATATATGAAAGTAGGATTTAATTAATTAAAAATGTGTGGAAAATTTTTTAAAAGAAAGCTGAATTTGTATTAAATCGAAATATGTTTCAAGATTGAAGGACCAAACTAGCAATTAAACAGAAACATCATAACAATCCAAGTAAATCACAGAAATGACGCCGCTTACATTCGGATCTAAATGAATACCGATCCAATGTAACTCGGAAATCACCTTTCAATATTTTTTCTTCTTTTGTATTCTCAATGCGTCAAAAAAAAATACATAGCTCCATCAGTCCTCTTTATAGCCACTCTGAGAAAAAGAATAAATTTTTTTTCTAAATTTTACATTTTCTTCCTATTTTCCCCTAGTATTTGCTGTCAATCTACCATATGCTCCTTTTTTTGTTGTTATATGTCTCGCCGCTTGTTTGTTTGTCCTCCTTGCAGGTACGGTGGCTAGCTAGCGTACGGAGGCGCAGTGACGTGGAGGCGCGCGTGCGAGGGAAGGCCCTGGTGACCGCGGCACTGGAGGCTGAATGCTACTAGGGTTTGCTGCAGTTGCTAAGCCACATAATAATTGGGCCACCGTTTTGGGCCGCGTTGGTTTGTTGGGCTCAGAATCGGGTTTAGGTTTACTGGGTTGGGATATTGGGCTAGGCTAGTGGGTTAAAAACAATTTGGGCCTATATATTTGGACATTAAACTGGACACTTTATTTGATTTTTTTATTTTAATTTAGTTTTAAAATGCCCGGGTAAAATTGGTTATTACAATAACAGTTGGTTTTAATACTCATAACATGCATAAATATTAATGTCATTGAGTTCTAACTACTAAAGTAATGTAGTTGAACTTGCCTGCATTATTTATACTAATTATAATTTCCATGATTAATAGTCAATTAAATAATAAATAAATTTAAATAAGCTATTGTATCGGATAATATAAAATGTTGTTTCACTTTCAAAGAAATTATTAAATCAAAGAAAATAAAGGGTTTAATGACGAAACTACCTTTGAAGGATCTTGTTGTATTGTATTTTGTTCGGAATCATAAGTTCTATTGGAAGGCACATGTTTAGTTTTTTTCGATAAAATATCTAGAATTATTTATATTCTCCTGCATTAAAAATAATATTCATGTTAAACTCAATGAACCTTATGTTTACTTTTTGAGCATGGGGAGATGGTTCCAATTGAAGTGGGACCCTTCAGTTAACTCTTTCTTTTGCAGCATCCATGTGAACTAAAATCTTATGTGTCACATGATTACTAGACAAGACGCGATCTCTCTCCAATTGATGACTGCCACGTTCCCCTTTGTTATTTATGCTTAGCTGTACATTACTGTTTTACGATTCCTTTGGATCAACCAATTAATTGAAATATAATTTAATACTTCTTTTTTCCATATATTTTACTTTAAGAAATTGTTTTCAATTAATTAAGGAAATAGCTGAAATCGGGGTTTGAAAGTCGGCGCCACCACATGCCAACTTCACCTTTCTCATAATTTTTTTCTTTCAATTCTAACATGGTATAATATCATAAATAGTCCTTGCAAGCTCATTGAAATTTCAATATAGTTCATCTATTTTGTAGGTTCAAAAGTAGATCATAACATTCATCTTAAAAATTGTACCACTTTAACAAGTAAATATTAAACTTTCATATTTTATAAATAATTTTATTTCAATACTTTAATTTTTAGAGTCATAATTTTTAATTTAAATAAAAATATAGTATAATATTTTAATTAAAATTTAACATTTTTCAATATAATTCTCAATTAAAGGAACATATTGAAAATTTTATAAAATTTAGGACTAATTGAAAATTTTAAGATGAAACTAATAAATTTTAAATATAATTTTGAAGTTGATGGACTAAATTGAAAAGCTAATGCATTTTCAGTATGATATTATCCAATTTTTATTTGAGCATAAAATGGAAGTCGCAGCTTGGAGGACCCGACTCCCTAAAAAATTTGATAATATCATACATGATCAGTAAAAATTCATTAACTTTTCAATTTAGTACATCAAATTCAAAATTATATTTAGAATTTTTTAGTTTCATCTTAAAATTTTCAATATAGTCCTTCAATTTTATCAAAATTTCAATATGTTCCTTCAATTTAGAATTATATTTAAAATTGTTAATTTTAATTAAAATATTAAACTATATTTTATTCAAATTAATAAATATTATGACTTTAAAAATTAAAGTATTGACATACAATTATTTATAAAATATGAAAAATTTAAGATTTACTTGTTAAAGAAGTATAATTTTTTTAGATGAATGTTATGATTTACTTTTGAACCTATAAAATGGATGGATTATATTGAAATTTTAATGAGCTTGCAAAGACTATTTATGATATTAAACTACCTTAAAATTGAAAGGAAAAAAGAATTATGAGAAAGGTGAAGTTGGAATGTGGTGGTGCCGACTTCCCTATGCCCAACATTGGAGTCGTATTACGGGATGCCCATTTTAAAGTCGGATAAAAATATAAAATTACTTTATTTATTAGGCTAATATGGGCAATTTACCAATACAAACCCTTTTTTTTCAAAATTTACCGAAATGGGCCAACTATTTAATTATTTACCAGAATGGTCCATTTTCCCCAAAATCGCGTCCACGTCAGCGCGATGTCAGGGAACGCGTCAGGACATTGCGGCCACATCAGCAAGTCGCGTTGACGTGGCCGCGATGTCCTGACGCCACGTAGCGCGTTCCGAGGGACGCGATTTTGACTTTTTTTCCACGTTTGGTTTTTTTGGCTTTTAGGGTTTAGGGTTTAGACTTTTTAGGGTTTTTAAGTCCCAGCCCAAATTATTTCGAGTTGACGTTTCTGGTCCAATAGTATAAAATCGCTTCTACGAGGATGCTATTTGAGAAGAAATTATGAAATCTCGCCCTCGTGGACGCGATTTTGCTGCAATAGGTCATGTAAGAAATAATTTTTTTTGACGTTTCTGAGCAAATAGTATAAAATCGCTTCTACCAGGATGTTATTTGAGAAGAAATTGTGAAATCGCGCCATCGTGGACGCTATTTTGCTACAGTAGGTCATGTAAGAAATAATTTTTTTTGACGTTTCTGAGCAAAAAGTATAAAATCGCTTCTACCAAGATGCTATTTGAGAAAAAATTGTGAAATCGCGCCCTCGTGGATGCGATTTTGCTACAGTATCAAGTTTGGGCTGAGGCTATAAATTAGGCAGAAAATGTTCTTAGAATGTATAAGTCATAGCAGAAACAATTTAGAGAGGCTAAGAAAGTTAGAGTTTCAAAATGAGTGAACGTATTAGTGCTGTTATTTACTACGATGGTGAGGTTTGCCACACCAAGAATGGTGTTGTTTTTTTGTCAGAGAATACGGTGCGACTGTCATTTAACCAGAACATAGATTTGACAAAACTTCGTAAAAGAATTAAGCGTAAAATCTTCGGAACGACGCCAATGAAAGTTCTGTCAATCACGTATCGATTTTGGTCTTGTGTTGATCCGGTGACATATGACTCGTTCGACATAAAATGTGCTCGTAGCTTGGAGGCAATGGTGCAGACTCATCTTGCTAGCGGAGCAACTTATATTGAGTTATATGTACAATTTACGTCACCAACTGATGTACTTCCGTCTGGTGTTCGAGATGTATACACAACCCCTGGCCAACACTCGGTTAGCGGGTTACAAAATACGGAACAATCCATGTTCGGTAGCGGTGTCGAATGCACATCCTCTGCAAGACACTCTGTCGGTGGATGGGACATGTACGTCGGTGGCTCGACGTTTGATGCTGAAAATACGTACTGGGGAACGGCATCAAGTTCTAGTGGATGGCAATCTACATCCAATTGGGGACGTTATCAAATACCCAGAAGAAGGGATGACGTACTACCTATGACGTCAACCGGTGAGGGGACGTCGTACGCTGCAGATGATTGTGGGTTAGAAGATGACTCCGATGTGGATCCACCTCGAGAGCCCGGGCCGAATGGTGCAAAAGTTGGCTTATTTTCTGAACCGGGGCCTATTCCAACAGAAGGTGAAGATGCTGAAAGGAGTTCAGATGATGAAGAAAATCCACGATTTAGAGCATACTCACCTCCAGCCCATATGCATAATGTCGATCTGTCTGCAGATGATGCGTTAGAGTTTCCAGATCTACCATACCGGTTGCGCGATCGTACAAGTTCGGGGGTAGATTTCGGTGAACTTGAAGTTGGTAATCAGTTTACCAACAATGATAGTTTTATTGGTGCTTTGAAACAGCATAGCATCAAAAACGGCGTTAACTACCACGTCATTAAATCAAAATCTGATAAGTTTGAGGCGAAGTGTGCGGTGCAAGACGGCATATGTTCATGGAAAATCTACGCCTCGTTAAGGAAAAGGACAGGGTTGTGGGAGATAAAAAAGTACAAAGGTCCACATACATGTGCTGCAGGTACAGTATTGAATGTATCTGAATAATACTTTTATTTTGCAATGTTGCATTATTTAATGTACTCCCCCTATAGGTGTTTCACAAGATCATCCCAAAATGGATTCAGCTATGTTAGCTAGCTTGATACTGCCCACGATAAAAGCAGATCCTAAGACTTCAGTGCCGGTGTTAATTACCAATATCCGTAGCCAAATGGGGTACACGCCCTCTTACCGCAAGGCTTGGATAGCTAAGCAAAAGGCGTTGGAGAAGATTTATAGTGGGTGGGACGCCTCATATAATGAAATATGGCAGTGGTGTCAGGTGCTAGAGAGATACGTCCCAGGTGCCATCACAGACCTTGAAACGGAACATGCGTACTACAACGGCCGATTGCTATGTGGATGCCAAGTGTTCAAATGCCTGTTTTGGACCTTTAAGCAATGCCGAGACGCATTTCCATACTACAAGCCGTTGGTACAAATTGACGGTACCTTCATGTTCGGTAGGTATACTCATCGGCTATTGGTTACAGTGGCACAAGACGGGGGTGGGAGAATTATTCCAATTGCATTTGCAATAACACCTGGGGAGTCGTCTGATGACTGAGGTTTCTTTCTCTCTAGGTTAAGGAGGCATGTGTGCCCCCAACCTGATATCTGTGTTATTTCAGACCGGGGCGCCGGTATACTAGCTGCATTTGATCGAGAGGGAAGCTTGAGGCAACGCACACACCATAGATATTGCCTAAGACACGTTGCTTCGAACTACTACAGGTAATATCCATCTAAGAGCGAACGACGACAAGTGACCAACATGGGTATTTAATCTATAACTGTATTATTTCGTTTGTCAATTTCAATTAGTTTTATTGGTAGAAGTGGTATAAAACATTTGCTATGATCTTATATTCGCAGGGTATGAAATAAATAAAGATCATTTTCATGAGATGTTGGCAAATTTACGATCCCAAAATGGAGAAGGGGCGGACTACCTTTGTAACATACGTTTCGAACAGTGGGCACAAGCATACGACGGAGGCCTACGATATGGCCATATGACGTCGAACCTGGCAGAATGCATAAATTCTATTCTTAAAGGAACGCGCCATCTACCGATAACATCGGTTGTACGAGAGACATATTTTCGTTTGGCGGCGCTATTTCCAAAGCGAGCAGCAAGTTATGCAGGCCAGATGCAGGGTGGCCATGTATGGTGCAGTAAGGTAGTTCAAGAAATTAACAAGGCGAAGGCGAGGGCAAACATCATGCACACAGTGTGTCACGATCGAGACAACTTATGGTTTCGCGTGACGGAGTTTGACAGACTGCACCAAGGTGTTGTTGGCGGGCAATATCGTGTACACTTGCGAAACAGAACTTGTGATTGTGGGAAGTTTGATGCACTTCGTTATCCATGCGCTCATGTTATTACAACTTGTCAGAAACTCCGTCTAGATCCGATGAGTTATGTGGACGAAGTGTACAAATTAAAAAACATGTACAACGTATGGAGACACGTTTTCCCACCGGTCCCAGATGAACGTAAGTGGCCGCTCGTATCTCTTGCTCCTTTTAAGCTGTTACCGGATAGAGAATTGCGTCGCAAACCAAAGAGTCGACCTTGCTCCACTAGAATACGGAACAATATAGATATCCGAGAAATAGCCAGTCAACAAAAGTTGTGCGAATAGTGTAGGAACCCAAGCCATACAAGTCGATCATGCCCTAATCGCAATAGTTGAATGTAATTTTAGAAAAAAATATATTTTATTCAATTATTAATTGATAATTGTATTAATTGTTAGTAAAATTATCAAATTATGTAAAATTATTAAGTTCAAAAATTGTGTTAATTGTTAGTAAAATTATCAAATTATGTAAAATTATTATGTTAGGGTTAGGGTTTTTAATTAGGTTATGTTAGGGTTAGGGTTTTTAATTATGTTATGTTAGGGTTTTTAATTAGGTTATGTTAGGGTTAGGCTTTTTAATTAGGTTAGGCTAGGGTTAGGGTTTTTAATTAGGTTATGCTAGGGTTAGGGTTTTTAATTATATTATGTTAAGGTTAGGGTTTTTAATTAGGTTATGTTAGGGTTGGGGTTTTTAATTAGGTTATGTTAGGGTTTGGGTTTTTAATTAGGTTAGGTTAGGGTTAGGGTTTTTAATTAGGTTATGTTAGGGTTTGGGTTTTTAATTAGGTTAGGTTAGGGTTAGGGTTTTTAATTAGGTTATGTTAGGGTTAGGGTTTTTAATTAGGTTAGGGTTAGGGTTTTTAATTATGTTATGTTAGGGTTAGGGTTTTTAATTAGGTTATGTTAGGGTTAGGGTTTTTAATTAGGTTAGGTTTGGGTTTGGGTTTTTAATTAGGTTAGGTTAGGGTTTGGGTTTTTAATTAGGTTAGGTTAGGGTTTTTAATTAGGTTATGTTAGGGTTAGGGTTTTTAATTAGGTTAGGTTAGGGTTTTTAATTAACTTAGGTTAGGGTTTTTATTACATCAAATAAACTTCTATTTTATTACATCAAATAATATCAAAATAACTCGAAAAACTTTCTATGCGTATTACATCAAATAAACTTCTATTTTATTACATCAAATAATAAATTTAAATACGACAATCAATGTCTATGCCCGGGGGATTCGGTTCCACATGGCGGCCGTCGACGGTTACGCGCTGGATTCCTCCTTCCTCTAGCTTCCGGCGGCGGTTGTTCTTCCTCTGGTGGTGATTCTGGTTCTCCCGGTTCGGCATCTGGTTGTCGGACTTGGGACGATGATCCACCTTCAAAGAATAGTGTATGTGGAGGTGTTTGCATCATGAACGACGACGGTGTTTGAAAGCCATACGTTGCTGGGGATTGGTAAAAAGGAGAGGTCTCCGACGGCCCCCCTTGCGATCCCTCCTGCGCCGCTGGCCTATATATCGGCGGTCCGTTCGGCATTACAAGAAATGGAGCTGAACCGGGCATTTGGCTCCAACCTGCCATAGGATTCGGAAAAGGATACATGTAAGGGTTAGGGTGCATATAAGGGCTAGGAAACGCACTTGGCATCATCTGAAAAGGCGGTTGCGTTGGTATCATCGGTTGAATTACTGCGTCAGGTGACTGCGTCGGTGCTCTTGTTGGGGACGGTGATTGCATGGCCGCTGATGATGAGTCGGGTGACTGTCTGGGCCTCGTTGAGGAGCTGCCTTCGTAGTCTTGTCGTCTTGGATTTAGAGGCCCGCGCCTTTCCCTTTCGACACGTATTTGCCGCTGCCTCTCCTTTGGCGTCAGTAAATACGGTTTGCCATGGATCCTAAACCATGGTATGTATTCTGGAATGCACGCTAACTCTGGAACGATAATTGGTTCCCGAGTAGGTTGATATTCATGCCGATTTTCCCACATTTCTATGTACCCGGACCAGTATTTAGGCCATTCTGTACCTAATAGCCGAAGGTCGATTTTGTGGTGATCGTCAAACTCCTCAGGGTCCACGGGAATCGGTTGTCTACATCTAAACTGTCGTAGCACTCTGTCTGTCTGGTGCGGCTCCACGGTTGTGAAGTTGATCAGCACGACTTTGAAGTGCCAAGCATTCGGATTTTGTAAAAACTCTTCCGGTATTACTGGCCGAATTGCCGGATCCTCGTATGGTGTCCATTGAAACTATATGAACATGATAGAAATATTAGTTATATACATAATACTAAATACTAAATACAAAATATCTATTTGCAATAATACTTACTTGTGCTTCCGACCGTTGGTCCAATAGAAGTCGTATATCTTCAAGTTCGATAGGTAATCGAGCATGACTTGCCGGATGGTTCCACCTAATTAAATAAATTTTTAGCATACTTTTATTTTTAAAAATCTACATAATAATTGTAAAATCTAATATAAAATTTACCTCGTTATGAGTGAGAATGTATATGGGTAGTCCACTCGATGATGTAGAAATGGAAAGCGAAACCGTGCCCATGACTGCAGTAGTGACAGGCAACCTCCGATTTTCGCTCTCCTCGGTCGCGTCGCCCCACACATCTTTTGATACAACGTTGCCAAGACGGCAGACCCCCAACTAAATTCACCGATTTCTCTAAAATCTACCAATTTCAAGAGCTATCTTAGATGTACGCGACTCTATGACGTGTCGGGCATCAGATAACCTCTAATTATTTGAAGAATGTATGCCCGAGCATATCGGATTCTTTCAATTTCAGTTGAACCTTCATTCGGATCAGGGAATGTGTCACGTAACCAGCCCATCTCGATCTTACCTCCCTCCATTTTATCCGGAATAGCGCCCAAAAGCTCGTAGCACACCATCTCCCAATTGCTAGATTGAGCAGTCCCGGTGACTGGCTTCCCGTTGACCGGTAATCCCAATTGCAGACTCACATATTCTAGAGTGATAGTGCACTCTCCACATGGAAGATGGAATGTGTGCATCTCAGGTCTCCACCTCTCGATCAACACACTAATTAGTTTCGGGTACAACTTGCATCCCCGGCCTACCGTCGCCACGTGCCAAAAACCCGCTTCCCGTAGGTAGTTCTCTACCAACGGTGATGGATGACCATGCATGTTCCGGATATTGCATTCCAATACCCGATCTACAGACTTTTATAACAAATAATAAATTAATAATTATCTAAAAAAGCATAAATAAAAAATTCTTAAATAATATTTAAAAATTAAATTTAACACTTACCATTTCCATTTGTTCCACCGATATGTGACGCCTATCAAGACGAGTCAATGATGCGGCCATTGATGAAATCGTAGAAATTTTTACGATTTATAAAAATATAAAAAAATTAAAACTATTTTAAAAAAGGAAATTGAGAGCAAATTGAAATTAAATATGGATTTATGAGAATTTTGGAAGGAAATTGAGATGAAATTGGGGGGGCAACGGTTAAATTTTTGACCGTTAAGCACTTTTTCACGAGGGAGGAGATCATCAGCCACGTCGGTGCGACTTTGGCGTGGAAGGAAATCGCGTCCTTGAGGCGCGATTTCCTTCCACGCCGCAAGTCACGCTGACGTGGCCGTGATGTCCTAACGCGTTCCCTGAAATCGCGCTGACGTGGACGCGATTTCGGGGAAAATGGACCATTCCGGTAAATAATTAAATAGTTGGCCCATTTCGGTAAATTTTGAAAAAAAGGGCTTTTATTGGTAAGTTACCCGGCTTATATATAAAAAAAATCAATTAAGCCTTTGTGTTAAATTTGTACCCAATTAAGCTCCTACTGTTAACTAAAATAATCAATTAAGCCCCTTCGTTAACGGTTTCCATCATTGACCATGTTGACCCTTAAAATAATTTGATGAATCAATCATGGTGACACGTGACAACTTCTGGTTTAATATAATGTTTTCTCATAAAAATACTAAAATTTAAAAAAAAATCAGAAAAGTTATAAAAATATATATAAAATTATCAAACATTAAAAAATATTTAAAATATTTAAATTGATATAAACATATAAATAATAAAAATATAATAAATTCTAATAAATTGTAAAATTAATAAAACTTATTTAAAATTTTATAAAAATGTATTTAATTCTTTAAAAATAAAAAAATTTATATTAAAATTATATAAACCTATAAAATTTATAAAAAAAATCATAAAAAATTTTGAATTGGATTGGATTAGTTGGTTGGACCAATTAGCCTGAAATTGGCAAAGGTACCGATTCAAAGAAAGCCATTAGACTGATTGACCTATGAATCGGATGGTTGAACTGATTTTTTATTTTTTTAATTCTTTTTATCAAACCAAAATTTTAGTATCCAACTATTGGCATATGCTCGTAAAATATTCTGACCAATGTTTTCAAAATCGGATCAGTGGTCGAACCAATCAGGCTATCGGTTTGCTAGTTTGACTGGTTCGTCCAATTCAATTAAATAAAACATTAAAAATTAAAAAAATTAAAAAAAATCTGTTCAACCGTCTGGTTCTCAAGTTAACTGATCTAATGGCTTTCTCTAAACTGATACCCTTGTCGAATTCAGTCTAATCGATCCAATGATTAATCCAAACCAGTTCAAATTTTTTTTATAATTTTTATAAGTTTATATCAATTTCAATATTTTTTTATTATTTTAAGGATTCTAATACGTTTTTATAAAGTTTTAGATATTTCAATTAAGTTTTATTAATTTTTTTATAATTTTTTATACTTTATTATATTTTTATACTTTTTGATAATATTTATATGTTTTTATATTTTTTTATAAGTTTATATCAATTTAAATATTTTTAATATTTTTTATTTTTTAATCATATGTATGGGAAAAACATTAGATTAAACCAGAAGCTACTACATGTCATCATTTGATTGGTCTGTCAATTTATTTTAACAGTCAATGACAAAAACTATTAACGGAAGGGCTTAACCGATTATTTTAATTAATAACAGGGGTTTAATTGGTCTGTCAATTTATTTTAACAGTCAATGACAGAAACTATTAACGGAAGGGCTTAATCGATTATTTTAATTAACAACAGGGGCTTAATTGGGTATGAATTTAATATAGGAGCTTAATTAAATTTTTTTTACATTTTCTTAAGGTTTCTTTCTTTCTTTTTTTTTTTACATATAAGCCTTTTTATTATATACAAAATGTTTGAATTCCTCTCAAATTATTAATCAAAATTTAAGGTAATCTTTAATTTCAAAATGTTTTATTGAATTCTTAAAAGAGTGAGTATTTGGTACATTGGCAACATTTTTTTATTACACAAGCAACCTTAGAAAATTGGCACGTATCTTTTTTTTAATATATATATATATATATATATTAATAATTTACTATACCCTTACAAGACACTTGTCAACCCCTTAACCCTACTTCCGAATTTAAAACCTGCACTAGTAGTGTACTAAATATTTTCTTTCTTAAAATATTAGTTTTATATCAATCAATTATTTCCATCAACCTAATTGTCAATTTCAATATTATGTGAATCATATTTAAAACATGAATAGATTAAATTGCAAATGCATGCTTGCCTATCGATAAACAATTTAGATTTAATGTGTTGAAAAATTAGATTGTGCCAATAAATTTAAAAGTTAGATTTAATTTATTGATGTAGTAAGCTCACATGTATTTATGATTTGATTCATATGTTTTAAATATGCTTCATGATAAGTTTCAATCAACATTTAACGCTTAAGTTAATGATTACGATAAGGAGATTAAGCTAAAGAGAAAATTTTAATTGATATAATATTAATACAGTAAGACTTTAAATAGAATTTTAGATTATGGATTATAGTTTGAATCTTACAATTAATGTTACAAAAATATAAAGTTTGGATCAACAATTTGAACTGATAAATACAATTATTAATTACTATCACCATTTAAAATGAAAAGTTAAAATAAAATTAATTTTTATAAACAATTAAAATTTAGTTGGTATCAATTCCATAAACAAAATCTAAAGAGTGATATATATTTTTAAAAAATAAATATATAAAATAACGATGGCTTTTGTATTTGAATATTGTGAGAGAAATTATTTATCTATAATCTGTTATTTATATATTCACATCTAAAGATAATTATTATTTAACTTTAGAATTATAAATTTACATTTAAAACTAATTATTAGTATACGTGATAATTAAAATTGTAAACATATATAAATGTTATTATAAAGTTAACATCTTTTAGTAGTGTTTTTTAAGGTATGTAGGTTAGAACAATAAAACTTTTATACAAAATTTAATACATTAGGATTTATGATGTCGACTATTAAGAATAAATTAAAAACAAAACTAGATGCGGAAGTTACTTGAATCCATCGATTTCTTGAAATATTCGGATTTTATGATTTTGATATTTTAAATTAGCACACAAGTAATTCAAAGAATGTGACTCTCTCTCTCTCTCTCTCTTTATATTAGAAAAATTACATATGTGTAGTTTGGAGACCATAACCTCGATATATAACTTTTGATATTAACCCTAATTTCTAATTAGCCCATCATTAATTAGAAATTAGTTACTAGAGTATCTACACATATTTGACTCATACTTTATTTAATAACTAAAGCCCAATAAACCTTAACCAAATTAGATCACTCTTAATTTGGGCTAATTTTTATGATAGTAAATAATAACATGTAATTACTATTATTATATATGTGATGTCTATATTTTCCAACAATCTCCCACTTTGACCACATATATATATTAATTACTCTATAATTACATGCCATTATATAACCTTATGACCTCAAAACTTTACTATCATATCCAAAAGGTATTCCAAACAATCTCATCCATTAATTATGTTAACATAGAATTAAGGCGACTTTCATTACATATATCGTAACTAAATCCATCCCTGATATCATATATTAACATAACCAAATGAAATAGATGTGTAGTATGGAAATTACATGCAATGTGAACCAAACATGCCTATTTCCAACTAGTCCTCTTTAGTCTTAGTGAGATCAAACCTTACCAAAATCAGAGTGAGAATAAACCAAATAAACTTTATTTCTACAGAAAATAACCTTAAGTTCAAATAATCGAAAATTTATCTATAACAGAAAAGCCTTTAAAATTGCAAAAAATCAAAAATTCATCTTCAATACTAGATCTATTAAAAAATCAAAATTCTCAAAACAATTTCAAATAGCAAAAAGTTACTTACATAAAAATTTTAATGAATAAAAGATACCAAGATTATAACAATATGCAAAATGTTTCATTCGAAGCTAACAAAATTAATAACCTAACAAAATAACTTTTAAATAACAAAATTACTAATAAAACTCTCCATTCTATTTAAAAAGAAATAAACAAAAATTACTTATCCTTCTTTTTGTTCTCCTTTCTTTCTTTCTTCTCCCTATCTTCTTCCTTCTATTCTACTAATAGGCAAAAAATTGACCACTGGTGCCGCTTGTCAGATAGGGGTCACTAGAGCGCCTATCAGATAGGAGTCACTAGTGACACCTACCAAATATGAGTCACTAATAGCACCTACCAGATAGACACCACTTCTCTCATACCATTATCTTATTTCTATACGAGCCATGTACTAGATCTGGGAAAATTATACATAGTGGTGTCACCTATTAGAAAGGCACCACTAATAAAATAATATTTAAAAAAGTATTATAAAAAATAAGTGTGCCACCTATGAAAAAGACTCCACCCAAAAACATATAATTTTATTATTAATCCCATGACAACCCATTTGAAATTAAATTTTTCATATTATTTGTGTAAATTAGCTGTTGATGTTTCTATAGAAAGTTGTGTTCTAATAATAGGGTGAGTTTGGTTGGATTAGGTTTTTTAATTATGATAATTTAGTTTGTTTCAATTTTCGATTTTCATATTTATTTTGATTTTAATTTTTTTGATTTATTTTGATAAAATAAATTTTATTTTATGATTTTTGAATATTATTTGACATAATTTTAAAAATTTTTCATAAATAAGATAAACTCTTAATGTAGTAATTTTTTCAATTTTTATATACAACTTTAAATTATTTTAATATTTTAAATATAAAAGATTTATTTTTATCTTATAAAATAAAATAAATTATAAATTAAATAAAAAAATGATTAGATGATATTTTATAAACTAATAAAAAATATGGTTGTTAACTAATTTGGAATTTGAGATTGTTCTAATAAATAATTTAAGTATTTTGAGAATAAATATTTATTTTCACAATATTCAAATACAAAGGGAAAATAACAACACACGTACGAACTCAAATATTAAAAGAACATTGAAGTGCGAGGATAATATGGTAATTTAGGTATAATAAGAGATCGTCTCGCTCACTTGTATTCATTCAACGTCCCTTGCCTGCAAAGTTGAGAATTTTAGAATCCATAGAAAAAAGAACCCAACACAAACACACAAAAGGAATTTTACTTAAAGAAAGCAGTTCCGTGTCTAACTTCTTTCTCTTTTTTTATCTTCTTCTTCTTCTCAAAATTGGGTCTGTTGGGAGTCATTTTCTGCAACTGGCTTCAAGCTTCCATTTTACATATGGGTTTTTCTCTCTTTTGATACCTAGTGGTTGATAAGTAGACGGGAATTTAGATTGAAGGCTTCTATAATATGTCTTTTAAAAGCAAAGGAGACACGTTTTGTATCAAAGGAATGGACTTTTCTTCTTGGCTTGGGCTGCTTCTGTGCTGGAATGCTCTTCACCGATAGGTATCCGTTTTTATTTTTATCCTTCTTCTTTGGGTTTCCAGTTTCGTTGGATTCTCAAAGTTCAAAACTTTTGGCTTTTCATTTCTTCTATTCCAAAGTTTGATGATTTTTTAACCTAGCTTTATGATTGTATGTTTAGCAAAATTTTCCTTCATTTCCATGGTGAAACTATGTCAATTCTTTTGCTGATAGATTTTGCTTATTTTCTAAAGACTTCGTTTTCTTTTTACTTGTATTCGTCTTTTAGTTAAACACAAACTTTTTATAAGAGATAATTATTATGCCTCCCTTATTTTTACTGCCTCTCAAGGCAAAATGGATCCAACTTTTCTTTTCATTTATTTTCTTATATTATGGAAACGACTGCTAATCCTCTGATGTGATTTTAAGTTCTTAAGGTTTCATAATTTTCTTGTTTACGGTTAAGGGGTTTGAATTGGCAAGTTAATATTATGTTGATACAAAAATTCAGCTTTTTAGGGTTGCTATTTTAATATATAAATTGAATTTTTTTTAAAAAAAAAAGGAACATTGCAGTGTTATTATTCAAGGGCCAATGAAATCTGCTTCTATAATTATCATTCATGCCATTTTTAAACATTTCCTGGCAGGAAGAGCTCTAACATACACATTCTATAGATAACTGTAAACATTGGTTTAAAATATCCTTGAATGAGATTGTTAAGGCATATAAACCTCTAAGCATTTTAATTTTTAATGCTTCTTGCTAATTGTTTGGCACTTAAAGTTATTTTTCGGCCCTCATGGAAGTTACATCTTTGAAGATCATTGTTATGAAGAACTAAATAATTCCAACACGGATGCAACCTTAACTAACTTAAAAATTTTGACCCCCTTTTTTTGGCACACTTATAGATTTTGTTTGACAGGTTAATATTTTAGGTTACTGTTAAAAATTTGGATTCATTTGTTTATGAAATGGTTGTATGCTTATAGATGTTACTGAGGCTTCTGTGGCTTCTTAATGTGTAAAATTAGTAACAGGATGGGGACTGTTCCTGAACCTAAAGGTATCAAGAGGACAACTGCAGTGGAAGCTGAAAAACTTAAACTAATTTCAGAGGGTTGTAATCCAAAAGCTGTAAGGACCGTAATCGCATCATACTTAAAACCTTTTTGTCGCACACCCGAAGTTTTACGGTTTTTAAGTTCATTGGCTTCCTTTATTTGTAGCAGAATGAAGAAAAGCATGTATCCAAACACATCATTGGAGAGGTTTTTAAGACTCACCATGCTATACAGTAAGTATTGGTTTCCATAATAGGGTTAATTTGATTTTAGAGTGGCTGACCAATGAACTTATTGTGTTGTTTCCGATGGAGAACACTGGATAAGACTATTTTGAACTTAGAGATGGAATTAGCTGCTGCAAGGGCAGCACAAAAATCTTTACTCGCTGGTTCACCATTATCCACAGATGCGAATAGAGCCAAATCATCTAGGAAGAGAAAGTATCTGATGGTTATAGGAATTAATACCGCTTTTAGCAGCTGAAAAAGAAGAGACTCAGCTCGTGCTACATGGATGCCACAAGGTTGTTGGATTGATCTTTTCTTTATACCCTTCATTTCCTTATTTCATTCCCTTAACACACATTAATCCCTTTCCCAAGTTATGCCATTAGGATTTCTGAATTAAATCTGCTGTTGTTTTTCTTCCTAAAACTAATGGAAAATAGGTGAAAAACGGAATAAGTTGGAGGATGAAAACAGCATTATCGTTCTCTTTGTTATTGGTCATAGGTGAAGGCTTAATTCACTTTCCTTTGTATTTTTTGGTTGCTGAACTTTGACATGTATTTCTCCTTAAATGCATTGAACCTATATGCTAGACTGATTTCACTTCCCCAGGATGTCCTGATGAATTCTCTTATAAACATAAAATTTTACTTGTATTGATTCTTGATACTGAGAACTTTTAAGTCTGTTTCTAGAATCTTATATATGTCGCATGACGGTGACAATGCAAGGGCGCAAATGGATAACAATAACAGTCCCGACTCACAATTTAAAAACTTAATGTATGCTTTTATGTAATCATTTTCTTTTTCCTATTTCCCAGTGCCACGACGGTTGGTATTTTGGACTTAGCAATTGAAGCTGAGGATAAGAAACATGGAGACTTCTTGAGGCCGCTAGGCTGTTTTAGCCACTATTGATCTCTTTTTATAGGCTTTTCTGCATTAAAAATATGTTCTTCAAGAACACCCTATAACAATTTACTGCAAGGAAAGATTAAATAAGTAAACCGAGCGATATGTTGTTTTATATATCAGCAGGACCATGTTGAAGGGTATCTTGAGTTGTCTGCAAAACCTAAGATATATTTTGCTACTGCTCCCGCTTTATGGGACGCAGATTTTTATGTCAAAGTTGATGAAAATGTCCATGTAAATATAGGTAAGTTTTTAGATTTGTCTACCAAAAGTGAAGTTTACAATCAGACAGACAAAAGGATTAGTTTTTGTTATAATTATCCCTTTACATATGCCTTTGTGCTTGAAGATCAATGCTTCTCTTATATGTTTTCTGTGAGAATTATGATACTTATTGCAGTTAACTGTAATTAAGTGTTTGTTAAAATTTTATTAATCCTTTAAGTCATCATCTCCAATTGCTGCAGCGACACTCTGAGAAACTCTAGTTAGACACCGGAAGAAAAATCGTGCGCTTATAGGGTGCACGAAATCTGGTCCTGTCCTCTCTCAAAAGTGAGCCAGATTATCCATGTTTCGTTTTTCTTCTGCAAAAGATTTTTGAGAAGGTATATATATATATCAGTTTTCTTAATCGTTATGTTATGGAACAGGGGAGTGAGATGCAATGAACCTGAATACTGGCAATTTGGTGAGTCAGGAAATAAATATTTCCGGCATGCTACGAGAAAATTGTATGCCATTTCAAAAGATTTGGCCTCGTATATATCGATAAATCAGTAAGATCTTATATCCTTGTTTAAGATGAAGCTTGTATGTGAATCTGGAGGCCTGTCCCTTAAGTGTTTTCATTGTTTGCTGCACTAATGATGATTATACACACGCATGATTATGTCAGGCATGTTCTACACAAGTCTGCTAATGAGGATGTTTCACTGGGATCATGGTTTGTTGGACTTGATGTCCAGCATATTGATGATCAGAGATTATGTTGTGGCAGACCACCTGGTAAACATCTTAAATGCTCCCAAATCTTTAGAATTGCGATTAGTTTGCACAGAATAAGATGTAAAATCCAACTCTAAACTATAGTACCTTCGCTAAGAATACTGATCCACATGTCGTACACTAGTTGGATTCTAAAACCTGGCGAAATATACTAAACACACCAAAAAGCTGAAGCAACTAATGGTTGTCTATGAACAATGTTACATTTTGTAGGCATGATATTCTGGTGATTTGTTCAAATCCGCGTATTTTTTATACATTGAATCTCCGGGATACGATCCATTGAGCATTGTGTAATACATTGAAATCCGTTGTTTTGCTTGAGAGGGGGCACATTTCTGGTGATGGCATTCATTGTTTGTTGAAGTAGACTAAACTATTAAGTAAATGTTTTCCCTTTGCTGCATTTGTTTCCATATTTCTCATTAAGCACCATCATATATGCTCTAGAAATGAAATAGCCTGATCCAAATTATGAAATCAGTTTGCTCTAACGAATGGACTACGAATGCAGATTGTGAGTAGAAGGCCCAAGCTGGCAATGCTTCTGTTGCTTCCTTTGATTAGAGCTGCAGTTGAATTTGCAAGTATGCTGATGAGATTAAAGAGGTTCATCAGCAGTGCGGGGAAGGAGAGAATGCTTTGTGGAGTGCTACTTTCTAATGGTAGCCAGCATCCTGTTTTCTTCCTAACCCAGGAGGATGGCATGCATGGTGAATCCTCCAATACCAAATCCTTTTTCTGTAGTTTAATGAAGAGAAAAGAAAACATTATCAGAGATAGTGTGACACCATTGAAAATGGGGGGACCTTTACAATATTAGTTTAAGGAAAGTGGTACTATAGCAGCCCCCACAAGGAAGTGGCTGCCACCACCACCACCCATTCTTTCAAGGCTTGATAGCAAATTTGTAAGTCATAGTTCCATAAATCTCATCATAAATACAAAATATTTTTGGTTCCTTTAATCATCCATTTCTGCAACATTTTCTGTATGTTGATCTCTCCTACAGTTTTTCTAAAATCATGTTTCAGATATGATAAACTTGCAAGGTAAACAAACAGGTTGGGAAATGGTAAAAGTATGTGAAGAAAAATACATATGAAAATGAACAAAAGGAAAACATAGACCGAAATTTGAAAGATTGATGATGACCTATTCAAGTTTCAAACACTCAAATGCAAGATGGTGTTCATTTGTCTTCCCTGGAGTGGTCTAATTTGGATGGTGCTTTGAAAATCCACCGCCATCCCTTGAATATTCTTCTATTCTTTTTTATTCCTCTTTCATCCATTGTCATCTGATATGAACTCCCATTGCTTAAGGCTCCATTTCCAGCCATTGGCAGTGTATTTTCAACGGAACCACCGGAGGATTTATATGGCATAAATTCACCACCTTCTCTCATGCTGCCAAAACCAGACAAAACGCCCCCACCCTTCTTCATACTAGGAATATCCCCTTTAGACTCTGCTTGAAAATCAAATTTTAAGTCAATGAAACCCGAATCATCCCCACCATTAAAATAACTCTCTTTCAAAGAAAAGACCCGCCTGTTTGCACCACTAAAACCCCCATCAACATCCATGAAACTGCCGCCGCCCACGCCACTTTTCCTAATGGCTGCAATATCGGACTCCATAAAAGTACTGTCTCTTCTTTCACTATCAAAACCACTTCTCCTTGGTTCTGCTTCACTAAACCCACTTTTCCTCTCAGGATCAAAGAGCAAACCGCCATTGACGCCGGAACTCCGTGCAGCCGAAATCGAGCTCCTAGCACCTGAAAAGTTCATCACGTCACTTCCATCTTCTGATCCAAAAAACCCACCCCCTCTGAAACTGCAAAGAGACCTTGACCTTGAAACCCCCATGTAATCAACCACCCACAAATCACTTTTCTCATCACCCCCACAAACACTCTTCCCACAGTTAGTCTCTTTGTCCCTCTTCTTCTTGAAAAACCTCCCAATTCTCCAAAACCCGTTCTTTTTCTTGATCTCCACACAGCTGCTATTGCTTCTCTTGAGCAAGATAACATCCTCTGATTTAGTATTATTTCCACTACTAGTGCTTTTAGCCTTGGGGTTTGAAACTTGATGATCTCTGCTGTTTTCATTCTCTATCAAGAAGGAGACCCGACCAACGCTGCCCACTTCACCACCGGCGCATGAATTTCGAGGGTTGGTGGCGATTTCAGAGCAAGAGCAAGACGAAAGGCGTTGCTCACCACAGTCGGAGCAAACCAAGTTGATCAAACGATCCTTAAGACAATACGCACATACACCAGCAGAAGACGATTGTGGATGTTTCCTACATGGAACAACATCCGATGAAGTGCTATAGTTTTGGAAAAAATCAATGTTGTTGTTGTTGTTGTACACTTCCACAGCTTTGCCTCTCTCTTTCATGGCTTCTCTTCATCATGTAACTAAAATGGAGCTCCAAACCTGAGAAAGATTGGCTTATCAGGGATTACTTCAGGGACAAGACACAAAACACACAAATCGAAAAAGGGTATAAAGATCAAAATGCTTGCTTTAATAGGCATATATTGAAGCTGATCAAGGAAGCAAAGGATCAAATCAAATATGAAAAAAAAGGGTAGCTAAAGGCTCTCTAGATATTCAAGTATTGCAAGAGGTAGTAGCTTAACACTTGTAGGTAGATTGAATGATAATAAAAAGCATAGAGAAGGCGTTAGCTTTACGTTTTTTCTTTAGACAAAGAGAAAAACAGTGTTGCAGAAAAAAGCACTATTTCCTACATGTATAATTATGTAGGGACATTATAAGTGAATGCAACAGCAATTTTCAGTAAAGTTGCAAATACTCCAATATAACAACCTTTACCTTTATTTTTTTTCTTTAGGAAGACTATTTCGATCTAGGGTTTAGGGTTAGCGCATAAGACTAAAAATGATACCTGTAAATCATCCATCAAATAAAACTATGGATGAGACTCGTTAAATTTCAATGTTTATTGAAATATTAATGTGTACTCACTGAGACAATTTTAAAAATACAGAAACAGGCTCTCTCACTTTTAGCAAGTGTTTTGAATCAATATGGTCCAAATCCATCAATCTGTCATGTGTTTTCTTAACTTTTTCCCGGATTTTCTCCACTTTATCTTTCTTGAGTATTGACTTTTTCTTGCCCATGCTAAGTGACACAAACTACGTTCTTAATTAGATTTGTTTTCTTCATTTCTTTTTTGTTCTATTATTGGATTGATGAAAGTTACCTATCAGGCAAAAAAGAAAAAAAAAAGCATAAAAAGAGCTTAGTTAAGAATGCATAAATTAATTTGGTCCACTTTTTCTTTTACAAATGTTTCCCATGGTTCTTTTTCATATTAGATCTTCAGCACGTGTTGTACCGACAGATCCCATTGTCATGGTCCCCTGCAGGATTCAACACCTAACTTCCTTGGCTTTTTATTCCTGCCCTCATATGCTTGCTTACTTTGGTAGTCTTGTTCATATCAAATACGAATCAATTTGGCAACCAAAACCTCAACGATTGTTAAAAAAAATTACTAGATCCTATTAGTATAAAAATAGCTATTGTGTTTCCCCCCCCCCCACAAAACCAGAAGTCAAATGGTATGTAACATTGGAGATGAATTATGCCAAAGCTTTTAAAGAAAAAAAAAAGGGTTGTTAATGGCAGAAGCATGACCATGGTGAGATATAATGGGGGAGGCAGCATGCTAGATCTACATACATCATTGAGACAAATAAAGTAATAATTCTTTCAAGTAATATTGTTTTTGGTCCAACTTATTTGATTGTATTTGGAGATGGTGATAATCATGATGTTCCATTGTTCTTTCTTCACTAATAATTTTGTAATCTTTGTAATTGATGAAACCCTAAAAGGGTTTTTGGGATTGCCAAGTTCAAAAGTTTTTCACTTTGAAAATGCTCCCCAGTTTATTTTTTTTACTAGAGATTTGTAGAAACATATCTTTTAAAATTATTGCATTAGGAAAAAGTTAAAATGATTTTAATTATAAATAAATATTTGATGGATACAATATATATATATATATATTTTTTTTACTATCTAACCAATCTCAAATGCTGTTTGAAGTAGAAGAAATTGAAAAATAAGGAAAGAATGATGATTGATGCCATGTGGTGTATGTATTACCTTTTACTTTAATGCCTGCCTGCCTACCTTTAGCTTGGTGGAAGCCAGCAAGCGTTTAAGGGGCTCCGTGCTCATATGAAAATGATAGTTTTAGCTTTTTTTAGTCATTCAAATAACTCAATAACCAGCATATATTTGAAGCATAAAATCATAAAATTGAAGATTTATTTGTAACATATTTTCAACACGAAAGCATCGAGAATTTAACATAATTCATATAAATGCATATTAATTTTGCAGTTAATAAAATCATATCGTATTCTACATATCAAACTATGATGAGAAAAAGAAAAACAGAAAAGGGAAATAGTGGATTAAGAGAGAATTTAATTTTGTTGTGTAAGCCCAAAAATACGAGCCCAGTTAATATGGTCCATTAACAATCTTAAAATCATTTGGATTGCTCTTGATATTCTCCAAGAGCGAACCCCAGTTCTAAATCAGTGCGCTTACACCTCAAACCCTACAATTTCTCCTCACTTTACCTTCAAGGTAAAATTTTTTAAATTTATCGAAACTAAATTTGGAGTTTACGAGAGCTAAAGTCTTCGAGGTTAATAGTTGTCCTCTAACAATCTTTGTTTCTGGTGTAGCTACTAAAAAGGTGGCATCAAAGTGAACTTCGTAAACGGGTTTGGGGTGGGGGATACCATTTCATTGTGGTAGGTGCGGTGACATGCGTTGCTGCTTCCTGTGAAAGTATTTTTTGAAAATATTTCATTGCCTTGGTTAACAACAGTTTCGGCAAGCATGTTATTATTAAACACCACCTGGTTCCTTGCATGCACCCCAAATTGCCCATATTATAGTCACACATACCTCTAAATTCAATTTCTCCAGCTTTCCAGTACCCATCTCTGTCCGGTTAATGCATTTAATCTATCATCTGCTAAAGGATTCATCTCATCCCCAATATTGGTGGCGTTGCATGTTGGCCACATTTGGTTAATTCCATCTATTCTTCTGGAACCCCAACAAAACAATTTAAACTTTGGTTCCATAAGATTTTTCATATTGCCGTGTGAGTCTCAATACCATGTTTCTCTTCTACACCCGCTTTTAACTTAACAGTGTACTCCGTTATACCAAAATGTATGTTTTGTACTCTTATTGTAGTAATTTTGTCATAAATTACTGAAATATTTCAATCTGTTTGTATGATATAATTTTTACATATCCATTCATTATTTTTTATATGTATGTCCCTATTGATTTTGCGTGAAAAGCAAATGGTTAAGCAAGTATTAGATCACTGATTACTTAAGGTTTAACGAATGTTAAGTTGTATAATAAATAATATTTTGTAATGCATAAGACAACTTGTATTAGAAGGTAACCTAAATAGCTCGTAGTTCATGGGGTCATTGTGAGCAAGTCACTCATGACAGGATTATTATGTTGTCTATAAGTCCAATTCAGATAGCTTATCTTGGCTCTAAGAGCTAGATGGAAACCTAAGATAGAGACATAAATGTGATTAGCTAGACTAACAATATATTGGATTGGACCCTAGATGAATTAATCTTGAATTTGTTTTTGGATTATATCTATTGTGATGTTCATAGTGTAATTTACCTTAATCCTTAGTAAGTGAATGACAATGTATATATGACTTATAAACTTTAATGCATTCAGAACCTATATGTATCAAAGAAGTAAGCAAAAGGTTGATACATTGGGTATATGACTTATGCATGACATAGCTTTACTTATAAATAATGGATCATAATTTGAATAAAGAGTCAATAGTACCCTCTCAATGACATTGTATGGATTATGAAAATGGAACATGGTCATGGGCTGTTTGTCTGGGATAAATGATTTAATCATTATTAGTACAAGTAATAATTATTTTCATCATAGTAGATAGAATGGATACCTTAAGATAGAAGTGACCAAATTAGGTGAATGAATTTAACCTTAACGGATCATGAATATCCAATGAGGGTAACACATATGTGACAATGTTGTTGGGCTAAAGCTTTATAACACATGTAGCTTTCATAATGATATATAATTGGGAGTCCAATCATGACACTTTTAGTTGTTTGACTCCGTGAATAAATAACTATGTAAGTAATAGAAAAAGAGTCGAAACTTAATTACATGTTATTTTAGCCCATAACATATATGCCCAATTGGTCTCTCTGCAATCTCACTACAACCCTGTATGAATTGCATCTAAATCTATGAGCGATAATTCTACCGTGAGCTCTTAAAAAAGAGCTAATAAAAGCTTAAGGAAAGCTCCAAAAAAGGCGAGTCATTAAACGAGTAACAAAGAAATCATAACCATTGGAAAAAAAAAAGAAGGCTTTAAAAATGGGGAAATCGACATTTCACAATTATAGGTATCCAACCCACCAAACATAATCTGAAATAAGTGAAAAAGCCTTACTAAAAAACCCCCCAAATCTTATCATTTTCTTCATCACTGAAACCCCCTTCCCATCATTTCTTCTTCCATTGCTTCACATCTCCATCTTTCATCTCATTCCCTTCCCTTGACTTAGAAAAATAATGATATCTTACTCCATTTGTTAACTTCCCCCAAAAGAAGACCCCTCTTTTGCCATCGTTTTCTTCATAATCATCATTGAACCCCCTTTGTCATTACCTGTCATCTTTAACATTGTCTGTTGTCTTCTTCATCATCAAACTCTTTTGCATTGTTTTCTTCTTCCATTACCACACATCTTATAACAGTCTGATTTTCAATGGTACAGAAAATACTGTTTCAGAACCCCATTTTCGTAAACCGAGTCCGTAAGTATTAAGTATGAATATTTATGGAGTTCATATAAGAAATATATTGAATATTGATCGATCAATTTTATCAATTAAATAATTAATTAAGGCTCAGGGACAAAATTATAAAAGTCTAATTGTTATAGAGTTTTAATTGGCAAAAGGCTAGGGAACCTAAATAACAATTAACCAAAGGTCCAAAATGGTTAATAAACCATTTTAAAGTTGGAGTTAGTGGATGATGATGCCATTTCATTAAGTTAAAATAATAATTAAATAATATAATTAAACCATGATTAAACCAAATTAAGTTAGATTAATTAGTTCCTAATTAGCCTATATATGCAAATTTAGTGGAGGAAAGATATCATCATCTTCCTCATTCCTCTATGCCGTCCAAAGAAGAATAAAATAAAGAAAGAAATCTTTTAAGCCCTTGAAACTTTTGACTATCAATTAGGTAAGGAAATTTAGTCTTTTTCTTATAATTTTTATATATTTGTTACCATAGGAGCTTGATTTACCTAGCCCATGTACCAATTTTATAAACTGTTGAAGTTTTAGACAGTTTCTATTGTTGATCACTTGATGAATTAGGCTTGAAATTGATAGATTTTAAGGTTAGATTATGAAAAGACTAGATTGTAAAGTTAATTTAGCTTGTTTGTTAACTTTATTACATTAGGGGCAAAATTGAATAAAGATAAAACTTGTCATGAAATTTTTTCGAAATAGAAACTATAAGGTCCTTAATGAAAATATATGAAATCGATTTCAATCCAAATCTAGGAATCAAAAGTTATGTTTATCTTGAGTTTAGGGACTAAATTGAATAAAATGTAAAATATGGGGAACTTGAAAATGGATTTATATAGGATCATGCATATCATGACATTGTGTGAAATTTTTTATATTGAGTTATTATATAAAATAATTGTATAGATCAAGAATTGGATCAAAGAGGAGCCAATAGGGAAAAGCTAAAATTGTACATTTAATCTTTTAAGATTCCACTCATTTGTGTTTTGAATAGGTAAGTTCATATGGAACTTACTATCTAATTTTGTTGTGTTCGTGTTTAATTTGTTATATGTATGTTTGAGTATGATTTGAAACACTAGTGAATTTGACATATATGGCTAGTAATGGATTGAACTGAAATGTTATGTGATGAATGACTATTATGCAATAGTATAGGGCATAAATGTGAAAATCTGAATGATTACAGGGTATGAAAATGAAAGTTGTGATTATTTACAAGGTGTGATATGTAAATGTAGATAATTAGAGGGTATAAACGTGTGAAAAAGATTGATTACAGGGATGATAATGAAATATGTGTAATTGATGTCCATGTGAACTTAGTAAAAACTTAAGATGCAATTGACATGCCAATAGGGTCATATGTGCGCTTGTACGAGATATGGGATTGTACGGAGATTATTACAGGTTATATCGAGATCTAACATCTATTGTGGATCATCGAGCATTATATGTCTCTACTGAGACCCTAGTGTGGTGGAGGGATGTATTTGCATATGAATATGCTGTAACGCCTTTAACCCGACCTGATTCACTGGGTTCGGATCTTGGGTGTTACCACGTATTTCACTTAACAAAATTTAATAAAATAGTTAACAATTTCCCTTACTTAAAACATTTTTATGTTTACTTTATTAAAAACTCCATATAAAATAAAAAAGTAATTAATTAAATATATATTGCTTCGAACTTGTTACACTTTATTATAACACATGGTTTGTAAAAGACAATCTTTTAGGGCGTAGTCCTACTAAATGCCAATTTTTCCAAAACATCCACTGTATGCATAGTATCCCCATTTGCATCATCTCTAGCGCATTCCTGGCGTTGTCTCTCCTAGCCCTCTCACTTAATAGCAGTACCTGAATTATAAAATCTTTTTCTTTTCTCTTCAGATATGTAACATCCTGTCTGGCGTAGTATTTAAGAATTCGTATTATTTATATAAGGGTAGCCTTATAGTGTGGATTCTAATAGATTAAGTATTGAAAAGATTTCCTGAAGACATCGACCAGACCTTTGGGCGAAGTGTAAGTAAGGACGAGTTTAGATATTGGCAAACTCCCCTATATAGGGCATGTCAGCTCTGCTTTAGAAATCAAAATTTTCTTATGTCCTTGATCTAAAAGAATCGTTAGCTTTATTGTTGTACTAACAAAAATAGTTAACTGGCTACAGGAGTCTAGTTAGGATGGAACAAGATGTTTGAAATTGATAGGACTTAACGAGGACTTTGCCAAAAAAACACTTTTCTGTGAGGACCTTTTGTACTTAGTATTAAGCATGATGTATAGATGGGGGTGGAACGACAAAAGTGTAAGTGTACACAATCGTTAACAAGTACTAAAGTGACAAGTAAATGTTGAGTTATTGTACTTACAGGGACCATGAAAGAAAAATATTTATGAAATGCAACTTTAAAAAATTTGGTGAAGGAAAAATATGTTGATTTGAAGAAGTGATTAAAACTAAAAATTAACTAAGTAATTAAAATAAGAAAAATAAAAAGTAAAAATTCAATGCACGATTTCTAAAAAGACGAGTTTTAATCAATATGACAAAAATGTTTTAGATCAATTACATTCCTTAACTTAGAGTTACTAAACCCATGTTCATGTTGTTATGAATATTTTCACGGCAAATTGATATTTTGTTAACTAATGCACATACATACTTACTAGATCAATCAATCTCTTGAACATATTCTAATGTCAATTCAAAAATTAATCAATTTTCATAATCAAGTATAAGATTAAGTGACGTAACCAAATATTCCTACATTGAAACAATTTAATCACAATAAGCTTGCAAGTTATGTAAGGCTAATGTACCGTTTAATACTGTTGCTAATTTAACCTTCAGCTACCTTAGAAGATTAAACATGCACAAATTAAATATTGTGTCTCATTCGTTACCTTACAGTAGTAATACAAGTATAACCTAAGCATGGTTTTATTTAATTGAACAAGCTACCAATGCCTAATAACAACACAAACATGATTTTAGTAATTTAAGTGAATAGAATGTAATAAATCTAACATGAATTAAATTTAAGTCATTTTAATTAAATCAAGGATAACAACACAACAAATATTAATTTTCATAATCACAACATGAACGAGAAAAAATAAAGGAGAAGGGAACTGGGAAACAAATCTCGGTGTTTCTTCGAAGCTAGACTAGTGCGCTCCTCTTCTTCTCTGCTCATTCTGTCGATTCAAGGCCTCCATGAACACTTGAATGTTGCTACTCCAAGGGGGATGCAAGCTCACTTTTAAGAGTGGAAATCGACAAGGGAAGAGGACAAAAAAATGGGAAAACAAGGAAATGGAAGAGAAAAAGAAGAGATGTGTGTGAAATGAATTATGTGAAATGAGGAAAGGAAGAGGGGTATTTATAGGTGGTATTGGCTACTAAAAATAGCAAATAAATATCAACCACTCCCTCTCCCTTGGCCGACGATGCATTGACCAAGTTTGAGTGATTCAAACTTGCTATTTTTAGATTGAGGCAAAAAGTAAAAGTCATGAAAAGTGGAGGGATTTGAATGACATTTAGGAGAAGCTCAAGGGTTGTTTTGAAATTTTGAAAATCAGCTAAAATTAGCTGATTGGGTCAGCTATATGGACAGTTTGGGCTGCCTCATTCTTGTTGGATCAGTCCCCTTTTATTTAGCACAATTGGACCACTTTCTTCTTTAGACTTTATATTAATTTTTAACCCAATTAATGTTGGATAAAAATTAAATATAAATTATTTATAATAATCATTATTGGACCTTCCTTGGCTGAAAAAATAATTAGTCTTGCTCTTGATTCACTAGATGCAAAAATTACCCCAACAGTTCAAGCCTTTCAAGGTGTCTATCGAGCCAATTTTCACATTTTGTGCAAAACAGTCGAAAATAAACCAGATTTGTGAAAATTTATTATAAAAATAATCAAAATTAAATATGTTAATAATTTAAGTGCAAATTAATTATTTTAGAATTAAAGTATGGATTTTGACAAAAATTACTACGAAACTCCGTGAATTAAAGCTTAAAAGGTGCTGAAAAAGTCTATATATTTTTGTATTTCCACACCCCCAAACTTAATTCATTACTCGTCTCGAGTAATGCACAATTTTCAAAGATAAGGTGCTTGAAATCACATTGAAAAATATCTTTAAAACACATTTCCCCCACAACTATGAGTTTAGTGTAATTATGCTCAAGAACAAGAGTTTTGAAATTATGCAACTCAAGTACACATATTATTCGAATTATTCTCAACCGTTATCATGATAGCAAGAATAGACTAAATGCTTTCTCAATAAAGATATGCTAATTCTTTCCAAATAATTTTTAATCCCTTATTTAAGACTAAATTGCAATCACTAAGTTTAATTTATGCTTTCATATGTTGAACTTAGCAATTTCTCTCCACTAATTAGGCAGAATAGAAATCTAAATCGAAAGGTTTTTTAAATAGGTTGTAACTTGGCTAGACTAGGGGTAGGTAAAAGATAGATAAATTTAAGCTGAAAAAAACCTTAGACTCAGCTTGCATTGAACCTTCGTAATAAATACCTTCAACTTCACCAACTCATTTTGTATTTTGAGTACACATGCTCTTTTTACATCTATTTCTTTTAAGTACATATGCTCTTTCTTCTTTTTCTTTTTCTTTTTTTGAGCATATTACTGTACGTACTGCAATTTTGAGAATGTGATACTTCTTTTCAAGTCCTTCAAACTTATTTTCATAGAATATTCTGGATAGACTGAGTTTAGTGTTTGAGATAATTTAGAGAAAATTATGAGAGAAGTGATGGCTTAATATTGCAACGGTTCAAATAAAATTAGGCCATATAATCTTAAAGTTGGGTTTCAAGGGATAAATATTCACTGAGGTTGGCTTGAAAGGCTCAAACGGTCTAAACAAAAGTTTGCCTAAGTCAATTTCAAAATTCCATGCTTCTTAGGATTTTTCCTCAAGAAATTACTAAGTCAATTCTAAAGACTTAAACATTCATGCATGCTTATCCCTTCTAAAGAATTAAAAATTTTATGCTATGATTTACAAACTTTATTAAGAGTAACATTATGCCATAGTTCGGCTAACATAGCGGTTATTGAGATAATAAAACTTTATTTATTTTAAAAGTTAGCATAATTAACAAAAATTCAAATTTTTGAAAAAAATATAACTTAATCATAATTATAAGAATAATGTATCTTGAAAAAACCAATTTCAATTTTGTCCCCCCTACTCAAGATGGACAATGTCCCCATTGTAAAAAACAAGAGAGTAAACAAAAATATAGAAGTGAATAGATACTGTACATCAGGTAGGACCCTAGGAAAATGAGGTGAGTCAAGTTTGACTGTTTAAGTACCAAGCTTTTCTTAAGTAAATCCAATCATAGACATGTACATATCTATTGCCACACTTCTTATTTTGCAATTTGTCTAAATTTATTGATAATTTCCACTTCTTATTTTATTATGCAAGAAATAAAGATATCCTAAAAGAACCTAATCTTAAAAAAAATAAATATCCTAAGAAATAAAATAAAGTAAAGATCCCCCCCAATTTTTTTTCATTTGTAGACCCATCAAAATCTGACTCATCTTTTGCTCCATCGTCCTTGTTTTTTCTTGAATCACCTCGTTCCCTTTTTGACATTGGAGTCCATGGTTCAAATATAAAATTTGAAAATTCAGGCACAAAAATAAACGTGTCATGAAATATTTTCATAAATGCGCTTCTCATTAAGTTGTCCCGTATTTTTTAGTATCTCCAGTAAGCTTGTTGTTGCCACTGCATATGTTGCACTAAGTCCATCAACTTTGACAGCTCATCACAAAGATCTAGGTGAGGCGAACGAGTTCTATACGTTGAAGTAGCCATGTCAGGTTCGATCATTGGTTCAGTTGATTCTACCTCATCAGGGATTTCAGCTGGCTATATTGGTTCGATCTCTGTAGGATCTTCTTCTTCAGGATCCTTGCTTGATTCAACTCGTTGCTGCAAAACAGAATCTCCTGCTACAAGAAAGAGGTCCCAATATGTGATTGTGCTTTGGCTATAACTTGTATTCTTTACGTTTGCAAGAATTTTAGCTTTCAAGCACAAAAATTATTACGGTAAAGGGAAAGTAAGCTGGACCAGAAAGTCTAGCTGCATAGATTTGAATTTCTCTTAGAATAATTTTTCCCACATCAATAGTCTTTGCTGTCATAAATGAGTATAACAAGTTCGTTCATTCTACTGAAATTGTAGTCCCATGTGAAATAGGCATAAGGATGAACCGAATGAAATAAAATCTTACCTCCGCTAATGGTGTCAAATATTCTCTACGACAAGTGTGAGTTCCATACTTTGACACAATCCATTTAGATATCAGAACTGTAAGTTCCTTGAGAATTTCTTGTAATTTTTCGACCTCAATATTTTCCATTAAGGAAGAATATTTGTCGGCTTCAAAATCAGGTAAATTAAAGAATTCATTAATAGTGTTTGAGTTTATTGGTACCTTGATTCCTCGGACAGAGGCTTCTGTTAATTCACTTGAGGTCAAATTTGTATAAAATTCATGAACTAACTCTTCATCTGCACTTAGTCTTTTCTCACAAAACACTTCCTAATTTAAAGCTTCAGCAACTTGTCTAATGCTCGCCATGAAATTAGTATAGTTTTTTTTAATGTAAAACCTTTTTCTGGGAGTATTTGTTGATTTTTGAAGATGCTATCGTATATTGCTTTGGCTTCTTCACAGTGGAATTTATTTTGTAATTCTTCGACTTGGACAGAGGCACGAGTTCTTTTGTGAGGCATGATTTAACCTGAACATCACATAAGATAGAAACAAATTTAATTAGCACAAAATATTAAAAATTCAATAAATTGAAAAGTTAAATAATTAAATGAAATTAAAATTTAGGAGAAATTTTTCTTATCACCTTTGTACAAAAATTAAGAACTCAATAAAATAAAAAGAATGTGAAGCTAATAATGTCGGTTTAGGATTGGTTGGAGGGTGATTGGTTTGTGACTTGATGGTTGTGGCTAATTGTGATGGTCATGGTGCAAAGGTGGCAAGGGTCATACGGGTAGTGTGTGATGTAAGGGTGGGCACGAGCTAAGGTAGAGGGCGGCAATAGTGTGCAAGGGTAGAATGCACGAACAAGGCCGTGTGAGGGCTGGTGTGCAAGAAAAAGGGCGCGTAAGAGGAGGGATGGAGCTGCATGAGCTATTGCGCAATGGAGGAGGGGTCGGTGCAAACTACGAAGGTTGTGTTAGTTGGCGTGCGAGGGAGTGATGGTGATTGCGTTGGTGGCTGTCGGGCATGTGATTGCTGGTAGGTGCTATGGGCAGTTGTCAATGAAGGTAGATGGGGGTTGCGGCACTAGGTAGTTTGGAGGGTGGACAGTGTTAAGGGTGATGGAAGAAAAAGTGAATGGGAGAGTGGTATTTAAAGTGTGAGTATGGGGAAGTTTAACTCAAACTCTTAGAAGAAATAATAATAAAATACTATAACTCCTAATCTTATCTAAAGACCATAACAATTAATATATAATTTTAAGTATATTAATATATAACTTGATATTATCTTATTTATTGGAAATAAAATTCCTAAATAAAATAGTGAAAAATATTAAACAATTCTAATCCTATACAAGGTTAATAACAATTAATATATATTATATAAAATATAATTATATATTAGTTGTTATCATCCTATTTATTAAAATAAAAATTAAAACCTATATTTTAGCAGCTTTTAAAAATATTTTCAGAAAAAGACAACTAATTTCAATATTTACAAAAAGGACAGTCAATTATTGCAAATAATTCAATTAAGTACCTGAACTTAAAGATAATTTGAAAATTGAGTTGCAAGCTAAAAATTGGATCAATATTGACCCTTTTATTTGAAAAATTAGAAATTTATTTTGTCACTTAGGAAATATTTTCTCGGAAGATTATGTTAAGATCAATTCACAGGAAAGATTGGAGGGGTCACAAGTAGTCTCGCTTAAGTTCCAATCTCCTAGAAAAGAATTTATTTTAACATACTAATATAGAAAATATAGCCTAAGTCATTTATTTAAAAGAGAAAAAATAATTTAAGTATCCAATAAAATGAACGAGGTTTCATCCCGTTCAGTTTTATCCCCCCAGTAATGTTTCAAGCGCCAAGTGTTGACTTTGAAATTACCTCCCTTACCGTGAAGTTCAACAATCCCGTATGGGAAGACATAATGAATAGTGAATGGACCAGACCAACGTGATTTTAACTTACCTAGAAAAAACCTTAATTTGGAATTGAATAGAAAGACTTGCTAACCTGCTTCAAATTCTCAAACTTGAATATGCTTGTCATGCCATCTTTTTAATCTTTCCTTGAATAATTTGACATTTTGATATGAGAACATTCGGAACTCTTCTAACTCATCGAGTTGAAGCATCCATTTCTCTTTAGCAAGTTTGATATCCAAATTGAGCTGTTGGAGAGCCCATTAAGCTTTATGTTCTAATTCTAAGGGCAAGTGACAAGCTTTCCAAAAAACCAAACGATAGGGAAACATCCCTAATGGTGTTTTATAGGTTGTCCTATAGGCCAATAAAACATCATCCGGTCTTTTGGACCAATCTTGTCGGTTTGAAAAAAATACTTTCTCGAGTCTACTTTTATCTCTTTATTTGCCAATTCAGCTTGCCCATTTGTTTGCATATGGTAAGCTATGAAAACCTTGTGTTAACTCCATGCCTATCGAGCAAACATTTCAACAATTTGTTCACAAAATGGGACCCCTCATCATTGATGATAGCCCTAGGAGTTCTAAACCTTGTTAACACATGTTTCTGCAAAAACTTTATTACAACCTTGGCATCGTTCGTCGGATATGCCTCGGCCTTAACCCCCTTAGATACATAGTTTACTGCTACCAATATATACTTGTGACCAAAAGGAGGTAACAGGCGGAGAAAGTCAATACCCCAAACATCGAATAATTCTACCTCAATGATGTTTGTTCGGGGCATCTCATTTCTGTTGGTGATGTTTCCAACCCTCTGGCATCAATCACAACTCATTACATAGGCATACACATCTCTAAATAGAGTTATCCAAAAGAATCTGACTTGCGATACCTTTGCTGCAGTACATGAACTCCAAAGTGTCCCCCACTTAGAGCTGTGCGACAATGATATAGAATTTCATGTACCTCATTTTCTACCACGCATCTCCTGATCATTTGATATTTGCACTTTTTAAATAGTTATGACTCTTCCTAGAAATAGTAATTCACATCATGAAGAAACTTTTTTTTTTGTTGATACGTCTTATCAATCGACATCAAGCCACAAGCTAGATAGTTAGCAAAATTAGCAAACCAATGGGTGTTATAGACGTGATTTACCTTAACTATGTGCTCGTCTGGGAATGTCTCTTGGATGGGTGTAAGTGGAGAAATTTCTTCTTGCAGTTTCAATCTAGATAAGTGATCTGCTACCCAGTTTTCTAACCTTTTTTTATTTTGAATTTCTAGATCAAACTCTTGAAGTAGAAGTACCCATCAGATCAATCTTGACTTCGCATCATTCTTGGAAAGTAAGTATTTAATTGCCAAATGATTTTTATAAATAGTTACTTTAGTACCTACAAGATAATATCAAAAATTGTCAAAAGAAAATATAATAGCAAGTAACTCTTTCTCTGTTATCGTATAATTTAGTTAAGTTTCCATCAGAGTCTGACTTGCATAGTAGATGGGATGAAAAGCCTTGTTCTTTCGCTGACCCATCACAACTCCTACCACGAAGTCACATACGTTACATATGAACTCAAATGGAAAATCCTAATCCGATGTGACAATAATTGGTGCCAAAACTAATCGATTCTTTAGATCATTAAAAGCTTTCAGACATTCTTCATCAAAATTGAACACTGTGTCCTTTTCCAATAATTTGCATAAGGGTTTAGCAATTTTGGAGAAGTTGTTGATGAATCTTCAATAGAATCCGACATGTCCCAAAAAGCTCCTAACACTCTTTACAGATGTTGGAGGTTGGAGTTTCTCAATAACATCTACCTCATCTTTATCTACCTCGATTCCTTGTCTTGTTATACGGTGCCTCAAAAGAATACCTTTTCGTACCATGAAAAGACACCTTTTTCAATTGAGTACTAAGTTTGTTTCTTCGCACCACTTTAGTACCTTGGCTAGATTAGTTAAACAATCATTGTAAGTGTCTCCAAACATTGAAAAATTGTCCATGAAAACTTCCAAAAACTTTTCCACCATGTTAATAAAAATAGCCATCATACATATTTGAAATGTAGCAGGTGCATTACATAAACCAAATGAAATGCGTTTAAATGCAAACGTACCATACGGGTATGTGAATGTTGTTTTATGTTAATCCTCTGGTACTACTCTGACCTGATTGTACCCTGAGTATCTATCTAGAAAATGGTAATAGTTTCGCCCTGCTAGTCTATCCAACATATGATCCAGGAACGACAAAGGAAAATGATATTTCCTAGTAGCATTTTTCAAATTTCGATAATCTATACAAATTCTCCATCCCAGAACTATTCTGGTTGGTATTAACTCGTTATTTTCATTCTCTATGATCGTAATACCTCTTTTTTTTGGCATGTACTGGATCGAACTTACCCATGAACTGCTTGAGTGGGGTAAATTATACCTGTACCTAGCCACTTAATAATTTCTTTCTTTACCACATCCTTCGTAATGGGGTTCAGTCTCTGTAGTCCATCAATCGTCCCTTTCTTGCCATATTCTAGGATGATTTTGTTCATGCACACGAATGGACTAGTACCGCAGATATTGGCTATGGTCCATCTGATAGCTTTCTTGAATTTTTCAGCACTATAATAAGTTTCTCTTCCTATTCTTTAGTTAGATGTGTTAAAATATTCACAGGGAAAGTCAAATCGTTACCCAAATAAACATATTCTAAGTGCGAGGGAAGTGCCTTTAGTTCCAATTTAGGTGGCTCATCAATTGACATTTTTGGTTGGACATAATCTCTGCTTTCTAATTCCAAAGATTTAAAATGAGATTATGGATTAAATCCCTTCTAGTTAGCTTCTAGCGAAGCTAAGTATTCCTTCCCCTTTTCATCACTTGGAGGGTTTGACATCAAAACCTATTCCAATGGATCCTCAACAGAGTTGAGTTCCTATTCTACGACTATTCCTTCTATCTCAGATACTGCAGAACAATCATCAACCGTGTCAGGAAATCACATAGATTTAAAAATGTTAAATATTACCTGGTTGTCTTGAACACTCATGGTAAGCTCTCCTTCCTGCACATCAATAAGGGTTATTCTAGTTGCTAGGAAAGGCCTTCCTAGGATTATTGACACCTCTTTATCTACTTCAAAGTCTAAAACAATAAAATTAGCAGGAAAAATAAATTTATCTACATGTACCAATACATCCTCAAATTTTCCTTCTGGATGTGCTAAGGATCAATCTGCTAATTGAAGTGCAATCGTAGTGGTCTAACTTCACCTATCCCTAACTTTCTAAATATGGGCATCAAGTTGATGCTTGCACCCAAATCACATAATGCCTTACCACAATAAGTTACTCGAATGTTGCAAGGTATGGTAAAATATCCAGGGTCCTTTATCTTTGGGGGTTGTTTATCTTGTAAATATGCACTACATTCCTTCGTCAGAGTTACTATATCAAGTTCTCCAACTCTTCCTTTCTTGGACAGGATATCCTTTATGATTTTGATATAGTTTGGTATATGCTTAAGTGTTTCTACCAACGAAATGTTGATATGAAGTTGCTTGAGTACATTTAAGAACTTCTTGAACTGGAAACCTGCTTCTGCTTCTGAAGTCTTTGAGGGTAGGGTGGTGGAGGATTCTTAACTTGAACTGGGCACTTTTTCTATTGTGGTACTTCTACATCTAACAAAGGTGTTAGTTTATCAGAGTTGGCTAGTTCAAGAATTACCTTATCAAATTTTTTAGATTCTAGTTCTAGTGAAGCTAGAATTTCAACACTTGGTTGAACTTTCACTTTATCTCCAGCATCAGCTTGCTCTTCTTCAACTTTGACAGTGTTGGGCTCTAACGTTTTTCTGCTCCTCAATGTCAATACTCTTTCCATAAAGTTCTTGGATTCTCTATATCACTAGGAAATGTGCCTTGTGGTCAGTTCCTAAGTTCAATTGCAAGCTGGCCCATTTGGTTTTTCAGGTTTTTCAATGTGGCTGTTTGGCTTTAGATTAAGGGCATCATTTTCACTATGCATGCCTTCAACAGGTTTTCTAAGCCATTGGATGGTTCAGCTTAAGTTGGCTTCTGAACTTGTTGGGTAAATATAGAGGGCTGGGTTGGTCTGGGTTGGGTGGAAGTGTTACTGGGTCCAGTCCCTTGGTTACTCCAAGAAAAATTAGGGTAGTTTTGACAAGATGGGCTATAAAAATTGGATTGCGATCCTTTCCTTCCTCGATTTTAGTTCTGGTTACCTATGTAATATACGGATTTTGGGTTTGATGGGCATTCTTCGAATAAGTGCCCTTCCCCATAATAAACACATGCTACATTTCAAATTGATTTTGTGGCTGAGCTGCAAAATTATTAAACCCATTAATAGTAAAGTTTTTAAGCATTGAGGATATTAAGGATGCTTAAGATACGAGTGAAGTGAGAGCATCCACTTCATGTTTTTCTGTGACTCGTCTTCCTGACACTACTTGGCTGGTTGGCCATTGGTAATTATTGCTGGCAATTCTCTCAATGATTTTGTAAGCCTTGTTATCAGACATAGAAAGGAGAGCACCGCTAGTAGAAGCGTCTACTACCATCCTCATGTGAGCATTGAGACCGTTATAGAATGTCTCTAATTGGATGCAATGCGGGATTTTGTGATCAGGATTCTTCATCCATCTATTAGAAAGTAGTGATTTCATTCCGAAACTTAGCATTCTTGCTCGATGGGAAGTACTTCATAAGGAATCGTTCTGCTAAATCTTGCCATGTGGTAATAGGATCTGGTGACAATGAGTTCACCCAGGCTCGAGCTCTATCCCTTAGTGAAGATGGGAACAACTTTAATCTTAGTTCTTCTTCGGGTACTCTAGCTAACTTGAAGGAGCCACTCACCTTCATAAACAATCTGAGGTGAAGGTGAGGATCCTCAGTCGGCATTCCACTAAATTGACCCACTGTCTGAAGCATTTGAAACATTACTGGCTTCAGCTCGAATTGTTGTGCTTCGGTTTTGAGTCTCCTAATGCCCGAATTAAACTCATGAAGCAACGACACAACATACTGTCTTAAGGCTCTATCCCTATCATCAGCTATAAAGATAGGATTTTGAGCATGATTTGTTTCGTTTCCTTGATTTTGATTTTGATTTTCAAAGTTCATCTCTTTGGTCCTTCTCTAAGTTACTTGTCTTCTTCTTTGTCGAAAATTCCTTTCAATTTCAGGATCTTTGGGGAGTAAGTCGATAATTCTACCAATACTCATAAACACCTGAAACAATCACAGAAAAATGATTAAATTAAAATTAAACAGAAAAATAAACCAAAATTAAAAATTAACAATTTCACAAATAATGTCTTTTAAAACAGTCCCCGACAACGGCGGCAAAAACTTGGAAGGACGAAAATATACAAGTGTACACAATTGTTAACAAGTAATAAAGTGACAAGTAAATGTCAAGTTATCGTACCCACAGGGACTGTGGAAGAAAAATATTTATAAAATGAAACTTTAAACAATTTGGTGAAGGAAAAATATGTTGATTTGAAGAAGTGATTTAAAAACTAAAAATGAGCTAAATAATTAAAATAAAAAAATAAAAAGTAAAAATTCCAATGCACAATTTATAAAATGATGAGTTTTAATCAATATGACATAAATGTGTTAGATCAATTACATTCTTTAACTTAAAATTACTGAACACATGTTCATGTCGTTATGAATATTTTCACGGCAACTTCAGATTTTGTTAACTAATGAACATACATACTTACTAGATCAATTAATCTCTTGAACATATTCCTATGTCAATGCAAATAATTAATCAATTTTCACAAGAAAGTATAAGATTAAGTGAGGTAACAACATGTTCTTACATTGAAACAATTTAATGACAATAATCTTGCAAGTTATGCAAGACTAATGTACCATTTAATACTGTCGTTAATTTAACCTTCACTACCTTAGAAGATTAAACATGCACCAATTAAATAATGTGTTAATTAATTAAAATTTCAATACAATTAATAATTAATTCATTTGTTACCTTACAATTGTAATGCAAGTATAACTTAAGCATGGTTTTATTTAATTGAATAATCAACCAAGTCCTAATAACAACACAAACATGATTTTAGTACTTTAAGCGAACAAAATACAATCAATCTAACACGTATTAAATTTAAGTCATTTCAACTAAATCAAGAATATCAGCACAAAAAATATTCATGTTTATAATCACAACATAAACGAGAAAAATTAAGGAGAAGGGAACTAGGAAACAAATCTTGGTGTTTCTCTGAAGCCAGACTAGTGCGATCCTTTTCTTATCTGCTCATTCTATTGATTCAAGGCCTCCACGAACACTTATATGTTGCTACTCCAAGGGGGATGCAAGCTCACTTTCAAGAGTGGAAATTGACAAGGGAAGAGGACAAGAAAATGGGAAAATAATGAAATGGAAGAGAGAAATGAAGAGATGTGTGCGAAATGAATTGTGTGAAATGATGAAAGGAAAGAGGGGTATTTATAGGTGGGATTGATTGATAAAAATATCAAATAAATATCAACCACTTCCTCTCTCTTGCCAACCATGCATTGAGCAAGTTTGAGTGATTCAAACTTGCTATTTTTAGATTGAGGCAAAAAGTAAAAGCCACAAAAAGTGGAGGGGTTTGAATGGTATTTAGGAGAAGCTCAAGGGATATTTTTACAAGTGTGAAAATAAGCTAATTGGGTCTGCTATATGGACGGTTTGGGTTGCCCCATTCTTGTTGGATAAATCCTCTTTTACTTAGCACAATTGGGCCACTTTCTTTTTCAGAATTTATATTATTTTTTAACCCAATTAATGTCGGATAAAAAATTAAATATAAAGTATGTATACTAATTATTATTGGACCATCCTTGACTGGAAAAATAATTATCTCTGTTCTTGATTTAGTTGATGCAAAAATTACCCAAATGGTTCAAGCTTTTCGAGGTGTCTACCGAGCCAATTTTCACATTTTATGCAAAATAGTTAAAAATAAACCAGATTTGTGAAAATTTATTATAAAAATAATTAAAAATCAATATGTTAATAATTTAAGTTCAAATTAATTATTTTATAATTAAATTATGGATTTTGACAAAAAAATACTACGAAACTGCATGGAATAGAGCTTAAAAGGTGTTGAAAAAGTTTAAATATTTTTGTATTTCTAGGGGGAAAATTAGATTCTGAATATGCTTTTCAAAGGAACAGATGTTTTGTATTTAACTCATTTACCTTACTTAACAAAGTTTTGCGTGTAAGGTTTATATAAAATTAGAAGTTTAATTCGTAATGTTTTGTTTGAGACTTAAAAGAGTTTTAAATTTGTAGCCGGTAATGAATTTATGTTTTTCTTTCATAAATCACATTCCCAAAAAATCGTTTAAAAATAAATAAATAAAAATATATATGTTTATAAAAGTGTTATTGGATTGGGGATGATGCAAAAACACTTGTAATGTGCCAATCCTGGATCCTTTCTCGGGAGCTGGGGTTGGGGCATTACAAGAGATTTTGGTATTAGGGTCAGAGTGTAGCCGATACTCAAAAAAAAATTAAGGTAATAATGTACCCCTATCATGCTTAGTACACTTCTGGCTAAGTCTGGATATTTAGTATTGAAGTGACTTTCGTTTGTAGTAAAGAAGAATGGTAGAAAATTTAAGAGAAGTTGTTGGCGAGGATATGAACAATCATGTGCCTACTCTAGAGCAAGCTACGACAACTAATAATAATAATGTTAGAAATACTGAGAATGTTTTTACAAACATGCTTTACGCCATGATGACTCTGATGTTTGAGCAATTCATGGGAACCGAGCCAGAACAATAGCCTTAGTAACCTCAAGATAATCTTCAGCTACATCCTAAAGTAGTACAGCTAGCGTTGTAACACTCCAAACCCGGCCTAGACGTTATGGTCGAATCTGGCGTGTCACATTGAAGTGTCGTTTGTAAATTTATCTTGTTGGAAAAAAATGTTTCTAAGCTTTAAACCTCTTTAGTATTATTTAACAATCATCTAGTTAAAATGTTTGCCTTATTATCTACTATTGTTATAATAGTTATTTTTAAAACGGTGAAGCATTTGAAAACTCCAATCATTTAAAGTTCATGACTTTGAAAACGGTAATTATTTTAAAATTCGTCATCTCCTAATCTAGCAGTTTAAAATATTCAAGGAAAAACCCAATTAAAAATTTAAATAAACTTAAAGGCTTTATTTCAAAAACAAAACCCAATATATAAACTAAGTTAAAATAAAAGCAAATGTAACAGCAGCAGTAGTGTGGCCACCTCTGAGTCCCTCACAGTACCAAATTGCCTATGGCCGAGGATTTCCTGTAAGTAAATAAAAGAAAGGGTGAGTTTACGAAAACTCAGTGTGTAATCCCCTATCAGTCATTCAGTAAACAACATGTAGTAACAGTCTGGGCCTGAGCCCTATTCAATGACAGTACAGTGTGGGCCTTAGCCCAATACAGTAACAGTGAAAGCCTTAGCCTAATACAGTAACAGTGTGGGCCTTAGGCCAATACAGAATCAGTATGGGCCTTAGCCCAATACAAAATCAGTGTGGGCCTTAGCCCAATACAGTAATAGTGTAGTGCATTAATGCAGCCCATCTTAATCCAGGCAACACACCAACCCGTACCACCAATACACTATGTGGGGATAAAATCGACCCACCCAGCCAACACACCAATGTCACAAAGAAGTCGCCAAGACAGCATCGCAGCAGAGTGCCAAGATAAGTATAATGACAAAAAGTCGCCAAGAATATTTATGTGGCAAAGCCACCAGTAGGTCCACAGTCGTCTTGGGTGACCCGTGCGACCTTAACAGTACAGTACACTTCCTCCAAATATAACAACCCAACCCCATGCAACATGTCGTGACATAATATCATACGTGTATGCAAAATGTCAAGCTCAATCATAGTCATATATATCATAGAGCAAATTAGTCATATATAACATAAGGCCATAACTGTCATTTTATCTCCTAGCGGTATGCCAATCATTTTACCTTATGGGGGTATTTCATTCATTTTACCCTATGGGGATATTCGGTCATTTTACCCTATAGGGTTATTTCGATCATTTTACCCTATAAGGGCATTTCGGTTATTTTACCTTATGGGGGTATATCGGTCATTTTACCCTATCGGGGTATTTCAATCATTTTACCCTATGGGGTTATTTTGGTCATTTTACCCTATCAGGGTATTTTGATCATTTTACCCTATAGGGGTATTTCGATCATTTTACCCTATGGGGGTATTTCAGTCATTTTACCCTATCAGGGGATTTCGATCATTTTACCCTATAGGGGTATTTCGTTCATTTTACCTTATGGGGGTATTTTAGTCAGTTTACCCTATGAGGGTATTTTGGTCATTTTACCCTATGGGGGTATTTCAGTCATTTTACCCTATGGGGGTATTTCGATTATTTTACCTAATGGGGGTATTTCGGTCATATTACCCTATGGGGGGATTTCGGTCATTTTACCCTATGGGGGTATTTCAGTCATTTTACCCTATGGAGGTATTTCGGTCATTCTACCCTATAGGGGTATGTTGGTCAATTTACCCTATGGGGGTATTTTGGTTATTTTACCCTACAAGGGTATTTCGGTCATTTTACCCTATAGGGGTATTTCGGTCATTTTACCTGATGGGGTATTTCGATCATTTTACCCTATGGGGGTATTTCGGTCATTCTACCTTATAGGGGTGTTTTGGTTATTTTACCGTTTGAGGGTATTTGGGTTATTTTACCATATGAGGGTATTTCGATCATTTTACCCTATGAAGGTATTTCGGTCATTTATTGACCTCTCGGAAGGTCTGCAGTCGCCTCGAGCGACTTTGGTAATCTAAATGGTCATAACAATGTAAATGAGCACAATGCCCATTACTCGGCCCAAGTGAGCCCACACGTTCGTGTGGCCCGTTTAGCCCAAATTTTGCCACGACTGTGAGATATACATAGCCCAGTCCAGTATTTGCCATAGTTCGTGGATTTCATTCGTGTGGGGCCCATGAGCCCTTTGGCTGACACAGCCCATTTCGGCCCAACGTGGCCCATTTCGGCCTAAGCCCATGAGAATGCTCATGGTGGCCTCTACAGTCAAGCACCATGTTTCGTGGGCTCGGATTACCCCACGAGCGTTCGTACGCTCATATGGCCCTTAACGTCGTCATTTCCGGCTTTTTGTTTTTTGCCGATTTGCAGTTAAGGGGGTGTGATTACACACACTTCTTGGCATTTCACCGATATTGTTTATAGAGTGCTGTTACACACTTGATGCGGTTTGATGCCGAAACACTCCCAAGACCAGCAGAACCTAAATTTGATCAATTAAAATTCCAATCAGTCACTCAATTAACACCTATTCGCAACCTTAGCGAGACGAGCAACCTTTAACAACAACAAAAGTCTTTACCTTCGACTAAACATTGGTGATTCCATACCCGACGACTCCATCAGGCAAGAACTCCAGTCACTTAATATTCTCCTAACACAAGACAACCCCTTTAGTAACGATTACCGGAACCCAAATTTCAATCACGTTAACTAAACTTACCAGAACACACACCAAGAACACCAACAACAATCGAGCCATACCGAACCGAAAAGTGCCAAAGACTTGAACCTCAGACCCCACTGTTAGACCACACGCTACCTTGCCACTAGACCACAGGCTCTCTTTGTGTCATATTTTAACCACAATAATTTAAGAACCTACTATCTAGATCCATGGATTTTATTCACTTAAAATAAAAATTTTGTATAAGCCAAGGCTTGAACCCCTAACTTCTCAGAAACTTCCAAACACTCCTAAATCATTTAACCACTGAAGCAGACATTCATTTATGTCACTTCCTTGCACAACTAAGTATTTATGTGCAGTCTCCTAACTGTTCCCTTGTTCAAAACCTATTTCTTCTAGGCCCAAAATTCAGGGTGTTCCCTTGTTCAAAACCTATTTCTTCTAGGCTCAAAACACTCCTAAACCTATTTTTGCGGCTCAGTAGATACGCCTGAGGCATGTTTCCGTCCGAAAAAGACTTGTAGGTTAAATTTGAATGAGGGCTTCGAGATGAACTACGCGCTTTAGTGGCAGCCTTGCACTATAAGGCTTTGTCTAAAATCAAGGTCGTAACCCATAAGATGGAATCGATCTTCAAGGAAAGGGTTAAGAACTTTTAGAGAGAGAAAATGAAAAGAGATAGGTTAAGTCCTCCACTACTCTCAGGTTTTAAGAAATCGAAGGATCACCCTTACTCGACTTTAAGGAGGGAAATGTAGCCCACTGGATTTAGGCATGAAGGATCATTTATGCTGGCTGTGTCTACGGCCAGTGACGGTGGCTTTTGAATGGAAAAAAGGGGTTGTGAATTTTGTGGAATAAAACATATAGGGGACTCTAGGAAGAAATTGGGAACTTTTTTTGGATGTGAGTCTAAACATCATAAGATTAGGGATTTCCCAACTAAGTCTATGTTCACCACGGAATAGTCTGTCTGGAGCCTGCCAAAGTACCAACATGAAAGTAAATTAGAGGGGGCGGATAAAACTTACTTGGTACAAGGATCACAAAGGAAGGATTTCGATAGAACCAATTCTAGCGCTTCAAGAAGCGCCTACGTGATGAAGGGCAAGGAATACGAAGATCTATTGTAACAATCCGTTTTTAGTGAAATCAAAATAGTAGTTTTGGGACCAAAAATCCAATGTGAAAATATTTATTTTATTATTATTTTAATGTCTATAGCATGTTAGTATTTTCGTATAAAAATTTCATTAAAAAATTTTACCGTTTGCATGCTTAATTTGATGAAAAGGACTAAATTGCAAAAGTGCAAAACTTGAGTTCTATAAGCTAAAGGGATTTAAAAGCTATGAAATTATATGTTTAGAGGGTTTATGTTGTAATTAAGCCATTTATATGTTGAGTGGACACTTTTTAGGTGATATTAAAGATTAATAAAAATGTTATTTATGTAAATTAGTAAATAACTTAAGTAAAATAAATAAATACACAAAAGTATCATCATTTTCTCTTCATTACCACCGAAAATAACATGGAAGAAGCCATGGTTAGGGCTTCAAAGCTTTGGCCACTTCTCTAGCTAGCAAGTAAGTGCATTTTTATCCCTTTTTAATTATTTTTCCGTTTTTAGAGTCATTGTAGCTTAATCTAGCTAGCCCAAGGACTAATTTGCAAAATTGTTAAAAGAATAGGGTTTTTCCATGAATGAATACATGTTGTCTGTGTTGTTTGATTGAATAAATGAACCTGTTTTGTTAGATAAACAACTTTTGTAAAGTGAATTTTGTTAAAAATGCCATTTAGGGATTAAATTGAAAAATGTGAAATAGTCATGGTGTAATTTGTGAAATAATGAATTGTATAAGTTGATAGGGACCTATATGAAATTCATCTAGCATGGGTTAGTGATGAAATTGCATGAATTTCATTTTATGAGCTTAAGGACTAAATTGTAAAGAAATCAAAACATAATGGGCAAAAGTGTAATTTTGTAAAAATATGAATTTGGATTGAATAGAATAGAATGATTATTGAATGAATTGAATTTATGCATATAGATCAAGATAAACCTCGTACGGCTTTAGCTCGGGACAAAGATGAAGTTTCAGATTAATTGGCTTCGTACTTACGTTTTATCATCGAGGTAAGTTCATGTAATCGCATAATGGTTATATGTTTTTTTATTGAAATATATATATGTGTTCTGGACTGCCATATAAATAATTTTTGCATATCCAGCGATATTACGTCGACTACCAAGCCCGTTTGAACCTTAGGAATTCGTAGGATACAAATGACATGTCATTAGGGTTTACATGTTTCGGGTGCTAGTCTTGAATGTCTTATCGGTGGCTGAGTTCTGGCATTTGTTGTGGATACTCGACAGCTTGTGGAGAAGCATCGTGTAGCTATGTTTGACCTATCACTCGTGTGAGCAGGCCCATTTTTGCAACTCGTTTAAGCATACTCTTTTCACAACTTGTATGAGCATATATGTAAAAGGACTGACTACAGTTATATGTTTAGCACACTTCATGTGAGCTATCCCGTGTATCCAACTGTATTCTAATAGGTTCAACGGGCATGAGTTTGAAAGGAAATGGTACGAGTTCAATATGAACTAAGGCATGTATATATGAAATTCATTGAAATGGTGATACATGGAAATTAAGTTATGTTGAGATGGATGACAAATCCAATTGATTCATGTTTAAGTTTAATGGTCATCCATGTTAAATTGCCTATGATTTATGTTCAAGTATGCTAACATGTTTGTGTTGATGTTTAGGCTTTGGCCAAGCTATCGGTTGGATTATGCCATGGTAAAATTTAATGCTATGTTAAGAAATGGTAACTTAAGTTTTATGATATACGAGCTTACGAAGCATGGTATGTTTACTTTGTGTTATTTTCCATGTCTTATAGTGAATCGGAGGCTCGTTTGGGTTGGAAGCTTGTCGGAGACCTATCACACTATCCATCAGCTATATTAGTAGATTTTGATGTTTTTAATTCATGGTTATAATGTCATGTATAGGTGTTTTTGTGCTTGATGAAATAGCCATTATGTTTGGCTTGTAAATATGGTATTTTGGGTAATGGATTGGTTGTTATGTTGGCATGTATATGTGGTTTTATGATTGTTGATATTTTGGCATTTTGGTGCTTAAGTGGTGGGAGTTGGAATGGCAAATAAAATGCATGCTATGAATGGTTATTTTGATATGTTTGAATGTGGTCATTGTGGTATGTTTGGATGTGGTTGACATATGGTCAATTTTGCTAAGGTTTAGTGATGATAGATGTTGATTGGCCAAATTTGTATATTTTAGTGTGATTTTGGTATGTGAACATTGTGGTAAGTTTTGGCATAGAATTAGTTACAAAAGTTGGTTGATTTATGGCTAAACTATGTAAATGTATAATACATGTTTGGTTGTTGTGATTGAGGTGCCTTTTGGGCATATTGGTTGTATGAACAAATATCATGATGATCTTGGTCAAATATGCATGTGTTAGGTACATTTTTTTTATGCTTGAAAATAGGTGCTTATGGCTCGTATAAGTGACCATATTTTGGGTAAGGAAAATGACCTATTTTTCATTCACACGGCCTAAGACACGGGCGTGTGTCTCAGCCGTGTGTGACACATGACCATGCAACACGGCCGTATGTCCCCTGTAGGTTATAAAGGGTTGCAAGTTAGGCTGTTACATGGCTTAGCACATGGCCTGACACATGAGCGTGTGAGGCCATTGCGAGAGTTACACGGCCCGACACACAGGTGTGTGGCTTGGCCATGTGATTCAAGTCAAAGAGTTACATGGGCAGGGACACGACTATGTGTCCCTACTTCGAATGCCCACACGGCCTGAGACACGAACATGTGTCTCAGTCGTGTGAGTCACACGGCCGTGTGACCCCTATAGTATGAAAAATTTTAACTTTTTCCTAAAAATAATATATGTTTTCGATTTAGTCCCGATTCGTTCCTAAAGTGTTTTTAGGGCCTCGAGGGCTCGTATAGGGGACAATATGTATGGGTTGATTGATTTTTCTATGATTTATGATATGTTTTGAATCTTTTGAATAATTGAATGTTTTTAGATGTAAGCTTTCGGTAATGCTCTGTAACCCTATTCTGGCGACGGATACGGGTTATGGGTGTTACATTTAGTTGTATTAGGGCTATGGTTTAGTTGATTCTCAGACTAAACGTAGTGTGTGTGAGTCTAGAAATACATGCTATTGTATAACTTGAGATATTGTGATAACTCCTGACGGGTTTTGAAATATGTTTTCATATAGTAATGACATCTAACCAAGTCAACTCCGATGAATTTGAGAGTAACGCGCAAGCCTCCGTTCATGGAGCAGCGTCGAGCAGTACAAGGCGCGTATCTGAGGGTCGAGGAGGAGAGGCTAAGGAAGCCTTTTTCCAGATAATGAATGAATGGTTTATCGAGTTTGTACGAATGAACCTGGCTGTAAAACGACTACCACCCCAGCTGTTCCCCAACTGGCCCCTATAGTTCCTCAAGGTTTGAAACCATTGTGAGTTAATATGCCGTCAGTTGATAAAATTCGTAAATATGGGGCTGAAAAATTTAGGGCTACCGCCGAAGATGATCCTGAGAGAGCAGAATTCTGGTTAGATAACACGATTCGGGTTTTCAGCGAGTTATCTTGTTCACCGGTAGATTGTGTTAAATGTGATGTATCTTTATTGAAAGACTCAGCTTACCAATGGTGGATCATATTGATTTTAGTTGTGCCGAGAGAGCTTATAGATTGGGAATTCTTCCAAATCAAGTTCCAAAAGAAATATATAAGTCAGAGTGTAACAGCCCAATTTTGGGCCTAGTCAGAACAGTGGTTTCAGGGCCACTAGTCCTACAAGGAAAAATTTAATATTCTTAAAATTTTATGACCTACAGATATACGGAGTGATTTCATGAAAATTTCGTTTGAAAATTTTAATGTTTGGGCACTCAATTTAGTCGAAAGGACTAAATTGTAAAAAAAGTAAAAAACTTGAGTTCTAGAAGCTAGAGGTGTCTAATTGCTATGAAATTTTAAATTGGAGGTCCTTAAAAGGTAATTAGAATATTGGTTAATTTGTTGGACAAAAATGGATTGTTATTCTGGGTAATCTAATGTTGTTGCCATTTGATGTGTTTGATGTTATTCTGGGTATGGATTGGTTGACATTGCATGATGCCAAGGTAAATTGTAGACAGAAAACCCTTGAGTGGAAATGTGAAAATGGTGAGATTCTTTAGGTTGAAACAGATGAATCAAATAAATTGCCTATGGTGATTTCGCACATGTCTGCTCAGAAATACATGAGAAAAGGGTGTGAAGCTTATCTTGCATACGTGTTGGATACTGAGATGTCTGAGTCAAAACTTGAATCAATGCCAGTAGTTTGTGAATTCTCAGATGTGTTTCCGAAAGAATTTCCTAGGTTACCTCCGATTAGAGAGATTGAATTTACTATTGATTTATTACTTGGGACTGCACCAATCTTGATTGCTCCGTACAGAATGGCTCCGATTGAATTGAAAGAATTAAAAGCTCAGTTGCAAGAATTGACAGATAAGGGATTTGTGAGACCGAGTTTTTCTCCTTGGGGTGCTCTCGTACTATTTGTAAAGAAGAAAAACGAATCTCTGAGACTTTGTATTGACTACCGTCAGCTCAACAAAGTGACTATAAAGAACAAATATCCGTTACCGAGGATTGATGATTTGTTCGACCAGTTGAAAGGGGTGACAGTGTTGTCAAAGATCGATTTGAGATCCGGTTACTATCAGTTGAGAGTTAAAAAGTCAGATGTGCCAAACACCGCTTTCAGAACGAGATATGGACACTATGAATTTCTTGTGATGCCTTTCGGTTTAACTAATGCTCCGGCTATTTTTATGGACTTGATGAACCAAAATTTTTGACAGTATTTGGATAAGTTTGTAGTTGTGTTTATAGATGACATCCTGATTTACTCCCTAGATGAGTCTGAGCATGCCGAACACTTAAGACCTGTGTTGTAGATTTTGAGAGAAAAGAAGCTGTTTGCTAAGTTAAGTAAAAGTGAGTTTTGGCTTCGTGAAGTTGAATTTTTGGGACACATAGTTTAAGGTGGTGGTATTCAGGTTTATCCGAGCAAAATTTTGACAATTGTTTATTAAAAACCGCCAAAGAATATATCCGAGGTTAGAAGCTTTTTGGGCTTAGTCAGGTATTATAGACGTTTTGTCAAGGGATTCTCGATGATTGCCTCTCCTATGATTAAGTTGCTGCAAAAGAATGTTAAGTTTGAATGAACTGATAAATGTCACCAAAGTTTCGACAAATTGAAAGCATTATTGATCGAGGCACCGATTTTGGTGCAACCTGAGATGGGGAAAGAGTTCGTGATTTATAGTGATACGTCATGAATGGTCTTGGTTGTGTGTTGATGCAAGAGGGCAAAGTGGTAGCTGATGCCTCGAGACAGTTGAAACCACACGAGAAGAATTATTCGACGCATTACTTGGAATTAGCTGCCATCATCTTTGCTTTGAAAATTTGGTGTCATTATTTGTACGGTGAGAAATGCCGAATCTTTATCGATCAGAAGAGTTTGAAGTATCTGATGAATCAAAAGGATTTGAATTTGCGACAATGGAGATGGCTCGAATTAATAAAAGATTATGAGCTAGTGATTAGTATACCAAGGAAAAGCGAATGTATTCACTGATGCCTTGAGTAGAAAATCCTTATTTGCTTTGAGGGTTATGAGTACGAGTTTGGCTGAGTTGAGGGCTAGACCGTTATTTCTTCATAAAATTTGTGAAGCTCAGAAGAATGATAGTGAATTGCAAGCCAAGAGAGCTCAGTGTGAATCAGGTTGTGATTCAGATTTGCGAATCGGATCAGATGACTGCTTGACGTTTTGTTATAGGGTATGTGTACCAAAAGATGATGAGCTGATTTGGAAAATTTTACATGAGGCACAAAGTGGTTGTTTATCAGTTCATCCAGATAGTACGAAAATGTATAATGATTTGAAGAAATTGTATTGGTGGTCGGGTATGAAAAGAGAATTTCTGAGTTTGTATCGAAGTGTTTGATTTGCCAACAAGTGAAAGCTAAGCATCAGGTACCTTCGGGTTTACTTCAGCCAGTGATGGTTCCCGAGTGGAAATACGACGGAATCATGATGGATTTTTTGACAGGTTTGCCTCTGACTCCAGAAAGGAAAGATGCAGTTTGGGTTATGGTTGATAGATTGACGAAATCGGCTCACTTTATACCGGTACGTACCGACTACTCACTTGATAAGTTGGTTGAGTTGTATATTTCCAAAATTGTGAGATTGCACGGAGTGCCTATGTCTATTATTTCAGATAGGGATTCGAGGTTCACTTTGAGGTTTTGGAAAAAATTGTAAGAAGCCTTAGGTACGAAATTGAATTTTAGTACCGTGTTTCATCCGCAAACGGACAGTCAATCCGAAAGAGTAATTCAAGTTCTCGAAGACATGCTACGATGTTGTGTTTTAGAATTCGAAGGTAGTTGGGAGAAATATCTACCTTTGGTCGAGTTTGCCTACAATAACAGTCTTCAATCGAGTATACAGATGGCACCGTATGAAGCACTGTATGGTCGCAAAAGTCGAACTCCTTTGTATTTGACCGAGCTCAGTGAGAAACAGATTCATGGGGTTTATCTGGTTAGAGAAACCAAAGAGAAAGTGAAAGTAATCCGTGATTGTCTGAAAGCTGCTTCGAATCGAAAAGTCATACGCGGATTTGAAAAAAAAAGAAATCGAGTTTCAAGTGGGTGGTAAAGTGTTTCTGAAAGTATCTTCGTGGAATAAAATTTTAAGATTTGGCCGAAAGGGAAAGTTGAATCCGCGTTTCATTGGGCCGTATGAGGTTATTGAAATGATTGGGCCAGTGGCGTATCAGTTAGCTTTACCGAAAGAGTTAGAAAGAATTCATAATGTGTTTCATGTATCGATGTTACGATGATATTGTTCCGATTCTCCACATGTAATTTCTCTGACAGAGATTGAAATTCGACCGAATATGACCTATGATGAGGAACCGATAAAGATTTTGGTTCGGGAAGTTAAACAATTGAGAAATGAAAGTATAGCCTTAGTGAAAGTATTGTGACAAAGACATGGAGTAGAAGAGGCTACGTAGGAACCAAAGGAAGCCATGAGAAAATAGTACCCAAACCTCTTTTCTGGTAAGATTTTCGGGGACGAAAATCCTTAAAGGAGGGAGAGTTGTAACAGCCCGATTTTGTGCCTAGTCGGAACAGTGGTTTCGGGGCCACTAATTCGACGAGGAAAAATTTAATCTTCTTATATTTTATGATCTACAGATGTGTGGAATGATTTCGTGAAAATTTCGTTCGAAAATTTTGACGTTTGGGCTCTCAATTTAGTCGAAAGGACTAAATTGTAAAAAAAATACAAAACTTGAGTTGTAGAAGCTAGAGGTGTCTAATTGCTATGAAATTTTAAATTGGAGGTCCTTAAAAGGTAATTAGACCATTGATTAATTTATTGGATAAAAATGGACATGAAATAGGTGAAATAGAATATTTTTAAGTTAAGGGCATTTTAGTAATTTGGTGATTAAATGAATTAAAAGGCCAAATTAAAAGCCAATTTTTGCTCATCTTCAACCTCTTTGCCGAATTTCACATGAAAAAGACATAGCTAGGGCTTTTGAAGCTTCCAAGCTCGATTGTAAGTCCATTTTAACCCCGTTTTTAATGTTCTTTACATTTTTGAGATCCTCGTAGCTCGGTTTAGCTATTTCTAGCATTATTTTGAGCTAGGGTTTGTGTTTAAAAATTTACCCATGGATGACTTGCATGTATTTTGATGTTTTATGGTAGAATATGAAAGTTTAAAGTGTAATAAACAACTTTTACTAAGTAATTTTTAGTGAAATTGCATAAAAGGACTTTCTTGTAAAAGTTGTAAAATATGTGTACAAAAAGAAGAAAAATGTGATTTCATGAAAATTGTGGGCTACTATAAGAGGGAATATGAATCGGCTAGGCTTGAGTAATGAAAAAAATGAGTACTTTTCATTTTACGAGCCTAGGGGCAAAATTGTAAATATGTGAAAAGTTAGGGGCAAAAATGTAATTTTTGCAATAAGGTGTTTTTGGGGCTGAATTTAAAATGATTGACCTTGATCGGGGAAAAGGAAAGGTTGTGGACTAAGACACAAAAATTTGATATTTTGGACCGAGGTAAGTTTATATGTAAATAATGCATCGTATTTACTTACGCTTTCATATTTTGATGTATTTTGTGAAATGTGGCTGAATATTTGATGTATTTGACAAAATATCAACAAGTGAGAAATTTTCCGGTTGAACCTTAAGAATAGAATATGATACAAGTGACATGTCACTAGGAACCTATGTGAAAACCATGTGAAATTGTGGCTAAGTGAATACGGGTTCTGGTGTTATAAGGTCTACCAATGACTGGTAATCCAGCAAGTGTTGCAGATACCTGATAGCTTGTGTGAGCAGTACTGAGTAGTTACGAATGACCGACAGCTTGTGTGAGTAGACCCGTGAATGTGAATAGCTCGAGAACGAGCCTATGTGTGATAAGTGATGTGAAGTAGCTTTGGCTACAAGTGTGGCACTATGTGCAATATTCCGATGTATCTGTTAATATTTTGATGTGTTCAACGGGAAATGACTAAGTGTAAATGATTGTGATTATGTGATGAATGAGTGCAGGTACATGTGTATATATATTCATGAGCAATGTGCTCGATATGTGATCGAATTTTGGTAAGGTTGATGTGGAGTAAGTATGACTATAAAGACTTGTAAATATTTGATAATGACTAGCTATTGGAATGGCTAGCTATGAACATGCTTGGTGTTATGTGTGTGTAAATGAAAGTTAATACAAAGAAAACATGAAAGAGTAAAATTAGTAATAAAACAGTTTTGGATAACAGCCGTTGTATAACTTTGAAAAATCACCAAAAATTTTGAAAATCGAATTAGAGGTTGAATAAGATATGAAATTAAAGCTTATTGAGTCTAGTTTTACATAAAAGAAATGGTGTAAGCAAGAGAATTTCATATTATGAGATATTTGAATTTTTATGAGACAGGGTCAGAGTAATTTCGGAATCCCCTGTTCTGAATTTGGAAACTCATTAAAAATTATATAAAAATAATTATGGGTTAGAATTTATATGTTTAAAATTCTTAATGAGTCTATTTTTAATAGAAACAAACAGGAATATCATTCAAATCCTGTACGAGGATATAACTAATTTTTAGTGAAGAAGGGTCAAAACTGTTAGATAGCAGAACTGAGACGACTTTAATGAATAAACTGTACTTATTGGCTAAACCATAAATTTGGAAAATTTTATGGTAAAAAGATATGTGAGTCTAGTTTCAGATAAATTTAACGGATCTTAATTCGGAGTTCCATAGCTCAAGATATAAATAATTTATTAACTATGATCGCAGATATAGCTTGATATAAACATGAGTGAATAGTGAAACTATGTGCAAATATCATTGTATTATCTTAAGAACTCATTATGAGGATTGATAAAAGCATGTTAATAAATTGTTTATTATTTACATACCAACTTACTAAGCTATATGCTTAATCCCTTTTCTTTTCCTTGTCTTATAGTGTCACTAAGCTAGCTCGGGGTATGGAGATCGTCGGAGATCCATCCACACTATCAACATTCTTTTGGTATTTTGAAAGCAATATTATGAATTATGGCATGTATAGAGGACTTGATTATTTTGTTATGTGTCATAATTGATTTGGCCTAAAATGTTGGCCTATATTATTTGATAGTTCATTTTGTATAAAGCCATTGATGTTGGCTATTACTGGTTAAGTTGTACGTTTATGATAATGCCATGTTGTGTGTTGATAAATTTGGTATAAGTGTGTAAATGTTTGGATAGAAAAAGGCTTGGTAAATAGCCTAACTTTCATCCACATGTCCATGTGCTCAGGGCGTGAGCCCTTGTTTTTCAGGAAATTTTTCAAAGTTTTCAAATGTTCTCGGTTTGGTCCCAAACCACTTTCAAAGTATGTATTGGGTCTTGTAAGCCCATATTAGGGACTTTATGATGAAATATGAAAAGTTTTAATTTGGATGAAATTTCATGACTCGGTTTTGTATGATTGGTTATGTTTAAGTCTGGTAATGTCTCGTACCCTGTCCCGGCGTCTGACAAGGGTAAGGGGTGTTACACAGAGATTTCTTGATCAGAAATGTAAAAAATTTCTTGAGCTTAAACAATGTCGTATGTCAGTGTCTAAATACGAAAGAGAGTTTGTCAGATCGAGCAAATATGCTTGGGAATGTATTCCAACCGAGGTTGCTATGTGTAAACAGTTGGAGGAAGAGTTAAATGAAGATATAAAGCTTTTAGTCGGGATACTTGAATTGAAAGAATTTTTTGTTTTAGTTGATCGAGCACATAAAGCCGATGAGCTTGGAAAAGAAAAGAGAAGCTGATCATGAAGCCAGAGATCCGAGAATGAGATCAACTGGAAAGCCATATTAGTCATCATCGAAGAGATCAAAGGAACATCACAACCGTTCCATAACTTCAGTAGGGTATTCCAGTAGAGATAGAGGTAAATGACATTCGAGTCTAAAGCCTTAGGAAACATCTGTAGTGAGTGTGGGTAGTGTCAAGGACAACAGGCCTGAATTCAAGCAATGTAATAGACGACATTTCAGCGAGTGCAAATTGAAGAACAAATCATGTTTCAGATGTGGTTAATTTGAGCATTATCTCAGAGATTGCCCAGAAAGATCAGAGAAAGAAAAGTTCAAACTAATCGACCGAACAATACTGTTGTGAGAGGTAGACCACCTCGTAATCCTGGAAATACGAGTAATAGTTGTTTTGGAACAAAAGACTTTACTATGAGATCTGAGGCACGAGCATCAGCTAGAGCTTACGCTATCCGTACACAAGAGGAAGCTTCAGTGCCAGAAGTTATTACTAGTACTTTCTCTATCTTTGATACTAATGTTATTGCTTTGATTGATCCGGGACCAACCTATTCATATGTATGCATGAATTTAGTGTCAAGTAAGAATTTACCTGTTGAGTCCACTAAATTCATGGTTAATGTGTCGAACCCCCTAGGTTAGTATATGCTAGTTGATATGGTTTGCAAGAATTGTCCTTTGATGATCCGGGGTTATAACTTTCCCGCTGATTTGATGCTATTGCCATTTGATGAGTTTGACTTGATTTTGGGCATGGATTGGCTGACTCTACATGATGCTATTTTGAGCTGTAGATGAAAGCTTATTGTATTAAAGTGTCAGAACGGTGAAAAGCTTCAGATTGAATCAGATAGTTTGAGTGGTTTGCCTATTTTTATTTCAGCTATATAAGCATAGAGATATGTGAGGAAAGGTTCTGATGCATACCTTGCATATGTATTTAATTCTAGAGTTTATCAGTTGAACCTAGAATCTGTTCCAGTGGTTTGTGAGTATACAGATATGTTTCCAGAGAAGTTGAGTTTGCCATTGAGTTAATACTAAGAACATCATCGATATCGATAGCTCCTTACAGAATAACTCCTAAAGAGTTGAAAGAGTTGAAAGCTCAGTTGCAAGAGTTGACAGATAGGGGTTTTACTTGACCCAAATTTTCACCTTAGGGTGCACCTGTTTTGTTCGTTAAGAAAAAGGACAGATCAACAAGATTATGTATTGACTACCGCCAGCTCAACAAAGTTACGATCAAGAATAAGTATCCATTATCGTGAATTGACGATCTGTTTAATTAGTTGAAAGGTGAAACTGTATTTTTGAAGATTGATCTTTGTTCTCGTTATTATCAGGTGCGAGTTAAAGATTCTGATGTGCCGAAAACTACGTTTAATACCAAGTACATACATTATGAATATCTTGTGATGCCGTTTGGTTTAACTAATGCAGCTGTAGCATTTATGGATTTGATTAATAGAATTTTCAGGCCGTATTTAGATTGATTTGTTGTGGTATTCATCGATGATATCTTGATTTACTCTCAAGATGAGATTGAGCATGCCGAGCATTTGAGAATTGTATTGCAAACCTTGCGTGAAAAGCAATTATTTGCCAAGATTAGCAAATGTGAATTTTTTTTTCTGGGAAGTCGATTTTTTGGGACATATTGTATTAGTCGAGGGCATCAGAGTTGATCCGAGAAAGATTTCAGCTGTTGTTGACTGGAAACCCCCAAGAAATGTATCCAAAGTTAGAAGCTTTTTAGGATTAGTCGGGTATTACAGAAGATTCGTCGAGGGATTCTCGATGATTGCTATGCCGATGACGAGATTATTGCAAAAATGATGTGAAATTTGAGTGGTCTGAGAAATGCCAGCAAAGTTTTGATTAGTTGAAAGCATTGTTGACCGAGGCACCGGTGTTAGTTCAGCATTAATCGGGTAAAAAATTTGTGATTTTCAATGGCGCATCTTTAAATGGTTTAGGTTGTGTTTTGATGCAGAAAGGTAAGTGATAGCTTATGCTTCTAGATAGTCAAAGCCGCACGAAAAGAATTATCCGACGCATGATTTAGAATTGGCAACTATTGTGTTTGCAATGAAGATTTGGTGACACCATTTGTACGGTGAAAAATGTCACATTTTTACAGATCATAAAAGTTTGAAGTATTTAATGTCGCAGAAGGATTTGAATCTAAGACAACGCATATGGCTCGAGCTATTGAAAGACTACGACTTGATCATTGATTATCATCCGGGAAAAGAGAATGTAGCTACTAATGCTCTGAGTAGAAAGCCTTTATTTGCTTTGTGAGTGTTGAATACGTGATTGACGTTGTCTGATAATGGTTCGATCTTGGCTGAGTTGAAAGCTAGAATGATGTTTTTACGATAGATTTGCGAGGCTTAGAAATGTGATGACGTGTTATTAGCTAAACAGAAACAGAGTGAGTCGACACCTGATTCAAATTTTCAATTTGGATCCGATGATTGTTTACTTTTAAGAGGCAAAATTTACGTACCAAGGAATTCAAAGCTCATTCAAAAGATTTTGCATGAAGCTCATAGTGATAGCTTGTCTGTTCATCCTAGTAGTAATAAGATGTGCAGTGATTTGAAACAAATGTATTGGTGGCAGAGTATGAAACGAGAAATTTTTGAGTTTGTATCGAGATGTTTAGTATGTCAAAAAGTTAAAGCTAAACATCAGGTACCTTCGGGTTTGTTACAGCCAGTGATGATACCAGAATGGAAATGGATACGAGTCACAATGGACTTTGTATCGGGATTACCCTTGTCACCGAGAAAGAAACATGCAATTTGGGTTGTCATTGATCGTCTGATGAAGTCTGCACATTTTATTCTAGTACGTATAGATTATTCCCTTGAGAGATTAGTAGAGCTATATGTTACTGAGATTGTCAGATTACACGAGTGTTAGTTTCCATTATTTCGAATAGAGATTCGTAGTTTACATCGCGATTCTAGAGCAAGTTACTGGAGGCTCTAGGTACGTGTTTGCATTTTAGCACTGCATTTCATCCTTAGACAGATGGTCAGTCTGAGCGAATAATTCAAATACTTGAAGATATGCTTTGATGTTGTGTTTTAGAATTTGAAGGCAATTGGGAGAAATATCTACCGTTAGTTGAATTCGCGTACAATAACAGTTATCAATCGAGCACAAAGATGGCACCGTATGAAGCTTTTTATGGTCGTAAATGCCAAACTCTATTGTATTGGACTAACCTCAGTGAGAAAAAGATTCATGGGGATGATTTGATTCGAGAGACTGAAGAAAAAGTGAAAGTAATCCGTGATAGTTTGAAAGTAGCTTCAAATTGATAGAAATCATATGCGGATTTAAAATGCAAAGACATTGAATTTCAAGTCGGTGATAAAGTGTTCTTGGGAGTATCGCCCTGGAAGAAAGTTCTTCGTTTCAGTCATAAAGGAAAGCTAAGCCTGTGATTTATCGGGCCGTATGATATTATTGAAAGAATTGGTCTAGTAGCGTATCGTTAGTGTTACAACGGTCTAGTAGCCTGATATGTCATATAGTGAAGAACCGATCAGAATCTTAACTCGAGGGGTTAAAGAATTAAGAAATAAAAACATAGCTCTAGTGAAAACAATATCCAAACCTCTTTTTGCGTAAGATTTTCAGGAACAAAAATTCTTTTAGGGAAGAGTTGTAACAGCCCGTTTTCAATTAAATTGGAATAGTAGTTTTTAGACCACAAATTTGATGTGAAGATATTTTTTATTATTATTTTAATGTTTTCATCATGTTAGTATTATCGTGTAAAAATTTTATTAAGAAAATTTACTGTTTGCATCTTAATTTGATGAAAAGGACTAAATTGTAAAAGGTGCAAAACATGAGTTCTATAAGCTAAAGGGATTTAAAAGCTATGAAATTATATGTTTAGAGGGTTTATGTTGTAATTAAACCATTGATATGTTGAGTGGACAAATATGGACACTTTTTAGGTGATATTAAAGGTTAATAAAAAGGTTATTTATGTAAATTAGTAAATAACTTAAGTAAAATAAAGAATACAGAAAAATATCATCATTTTCTCTTCATCACCACCAAAAATAACATGGAAGAAGCCATGGTTAGGGCTTGAAAGGTTTGTTCACTTCTCTAGCTAGCATGTAAGTGCATTTTCATCCCGTTTTTAATGACTTACATTTTTAGAGTCGTTGTAGCTTAATCTAGCTAGCCCAGGGACCAATTTGAAAAAAAATTAAAATACTAGGGTTTTTCCATGAATTAATACATGTTTTTTGTGTTGTTTTATGGAAGAAAATGAACTTTTGTTGTTAGATAAACAACTTTTGTAAAGTAAATTTTGTTAAAAATGTCAATTAGGGATTAAATTGAAAAAGTGAAATATTCATGGTGTAATTTGTGAAATAATGAATTGTATGAGTTTATAGGGACCTATATGAAGTTCAGCTAGCATGGGTTAGTGATGAAATTTCATGAATTTCATTTTACAGGCTTAAGGACTAAATTGTAAAGAAATCAAAACATTAAAGGCAAAAACATAATTTTGTAAAAATATGAATTTGGATTGAATTGAATTGAATTATTATTTAATGAATTGAATTTAATAATTTGGATCAAGATAAACCTCGTACGGCTTTAGATCAGGGAAAAGATAAAGTTTCGTATTAATCGACTTCGTATGTACGTTTTATTGTCAAGGTAAGTTTGTGTAATTGCATAATGTTTATATGCTTTTTTATTGAAATATATATATGTGTTGTGGACTGCCATGTAAATAATTTTTTCATATCCAACGATCTTACGTTGTCTACCGAGCCTCGTTTGAACCTCAGGAACTCATAGGAGACAAATGACATGTCATTAGGGTTTACATGTTTTGCGTGCTGGTGTTGAATTTCCTACCGGTGGCTGAGTTTTGGCATTTTTTTTGGATACTTGATAGCTTGTTGAGAAGCATCATGTAGCTATATTCCGGCCCACAGCTTGTGTGACCAGGCCCATTTTCACAGCTCGTGTGATCATATATGTAAAGGAAAGGACAAACTACGATTATATGTTTAGCACCCTTCGTGTAAGCTATCCCGTGTATCCAACGGTATTCTAATCGGTTCAACGGGCATGAAATTGAAAGGAAATGGTACGAGTTCAATATGAACTAAGGCATGTATATATGAAATTCATTGAAATGGTGATACGTGGAAATTAAGTTATGTTGAGACGAATGAAAAATCCAATTGATTCATGTTTAAGTTTAATGGCCATCCATGTTAAATTGCCTATGATTTATGTTCAAGTATGCTAACATGTTTGTGTTGATGCTTAGGCTTTGGCCAAGCTATTGGTTGGATTATTCCATGGTAAATTTTAATGTTATGTTAAGAAATGATAAGTTAAGTTTTATGATATATGAACTTACTAAGCATTTTATGCTTACTTTGTGTTATTTTCCATGTCATATAGTGAACCGGAGGCTCGTTTTAGTTCGAAGCTTGACGGAAACTTATCACATTATCCATCAACTATATCGATATATTTTAATGTTTTTAAGTCATGGTTATAATGGCATGTATAGGTGTTTTGTGCTTGATGAAATAGCCATTATGTTTGGCTTGTAAATATGTTATTTTGGGTAATGGATTGGTTGTTATGTTGGCATGTATATATGGTTTTATGATTGTTGATATTTTGGCATTTTGGTGCTTAAGTGGTGGGAGTTGGAATGGCAAATAAAATGCATACTATGAATGGTTCTTTTGATATGTTTGAATGTGGTCATTGTGGTATGTTTGGATGTGGTTGACATATGGTCAATTTTTCTAAGGTTTAGTGATGATAGATGTTGAATGGCCAAATTTGAATATTTAAGTGTGATTTTGGTATGTGAACATTGTGGTAAGTTTTGGCATAGACTTAATTATAAAAGTTGGTTGATTTATGGCTAAGCTATGCAAATGTATAATACATGTTTGATTATTGTAATTGAGGTGCCTTTTGGGCATATTGGTTGTATGAACAAATACCATGATGATCTAGCTTGAATAAGCATATGTTAGGTGCATTTTTGTATGCTTGAAAGTAGGCACTTATGGCTTGTATAAGTGATTAGGTTTTGGGTGAGGAAAATGGCTTAAAAATGACCTATTTTTCGTCCACAGGGCCTAAGACACGGGCGTGTGTCCCCTATAGGTTACAAAAGGTTGCAAGTTAGGCTATTACACGGCTTAGCACACGGCCTGGTTCATGGGCGTGTGAGGCCATTTCGAAAGGTACATGGCCTTACACATGAGCGTGTGGCTTGGCCGTGTGACTCAAATCAGAGAGTTACTCGGGCATGGACACGACTGTGTGTCCCTACTTCAAATGCCCACATGACCTGAGACATGGGCATGTGTCTCAATCGTGTGAGTCACCCGACTTGGCCACATGGTCATTTTACCCCTACAATATGAAAATTTTTAAATTTTTCCTAAAAATTCTATACATGTAAGGGACAAGGCCTGGCCATACGTTCGTGTTACCCCGATTCATTCATAAAGTGTTTTTATGGCCTCGAGGGCTCGTATAAGGGACAATATGTATGGGTTGATTGATTTTTCTATGATTTATGATATGTTTTGAATCTTTTGAATAATTGAATGTTTTGAGATGTGAACTTCTGATAATGCTCCGTAACCCTATTCTGGTGAAGGATATAGGTTAGGGGTGTTACATTTACCGGAGGTCATTATCAGTAATTTTTCTTTCTATGCCTTAAAGTAGAATGTTTTGAAACTAATATATTAGTTTCAAAACATTCTACTTTAAGGCATAGAAAGAAAAATTACTGATAATGATTCAAATCCTTTGGGTCAGAGTACGGTCATAAATTGGTCAATAAGGGATTGCCCATTGGTCATGGGCGAGGATGTATTCTTAGCCGATTTATTACTATTGAGTTTTCTTGAATTCGATGTTATACTGGGGTTAGATTGTTTAACCAGGCACAATGCCATGGTTGATTGTCGAACTAGAAGTGTATGTCTGGTAAATGCGGAAGGAAAGGAAGTATTACTAAAGGGAATGTTAGGATTAGAAATAAAATTATTTCTACGGTATCCGCTAGGAAACTGATTGTACAGGGAGAAAATGCTTATTTGGCATATATAGTGAACACGCCTGAGTCGAAGAACGAAGTTAGTCATGTGCTTGTAATAAAAGAATTCGTGTACGTATTCCCAAAAGAATTACCTGGCATGCCAGTGGACAGAGAAGTAGAATTTTATATAGGAGTGGAACCAGGAATACCTCATATCTCTTGTTCACCTTATAGAATGGTGCCAGTAGAACTCAGAGAGTTAAACGAACAATTACAAGTTATATTAAGCAAAGGCTTCATTCGGCCAAGTGTATTACCATGGGGTTTGCCGATTCTATTTGTTAAGAGGAATGATGGATCTATGCGCTTCTGTATAGATTATCGATAATTGAACAAGGTCACTATTAAGAATAAGTATCCCTTACCTCAAATCAATGATTTATTTGATCATTTTAATGGAGTAGCAGTACTCTCCAAGATTGACTTGCGGTCTGGGTATTATCAAATAAGGATTAAGAATGATGACATACCCAAGACAACTTTTAGGTCAAGGTATGGACATTTTGAATTATTGGTAATACCATTTGGGTTGACTAATGGGCCAGTAAAGTTCATGGATATGATGAATAGATTGTCTTAGAAATGCTTGGATCTGTTCGTGGTGGTTTTTATAGACGACATATTGATCTACTCCAAAAATGAGTTTGATCATGAAGAGCACTTCAGAATAGTGTTAGGGATTTTGCAAGAACATCAGTTATATGTAAAGGTTAGCAAATGCGAATTCTGGCTTAAGGAAATGCAATTTATAGGGCATGTGATTTCGGTAGATGAAATTAAGGTAAATCTAGCCAAGATAAGGGTAATTCTTGAATAGAACCCGTCCAAGAATGTCATAGAAGTCCATAGTTTTTTGGGACTAGTAGTATATTACAGGTGGTTTGTGAATGGCTTCTCAATAATAGCTTCGCCGTTCACTAAGCTGCTGCTAAAGAAAGAGTGATTCGAATGGAGTGACGACTACCAACAGAGTTTCGAGAAATTAAAAATGATTCTGAATGAGGCACCTGTGTTGGCATAAAGGGAACCTGAAAATGAGTATGCATTATAGACTGATGGGTCACATAATGGATTAGGGTGCGTCCTTATACAAAAAGGAAGGGTGATAGCATATGCATCACGCTAGTTGAAACCTCACAAGAAAAACTACCCCAAGCATGACCTTAAGCCAATAGTGATAGTTTAGGCACTGAATTTGTGGAGACATTATCTGTACGGGGAAAAGTGTCGCATTTTCTCTGATCATAAGAGTCTGAAATACTTAATGACTCAAAGAGACTTGAATCTACATTAGAGGAGGTGGCTCGAACTGTTGAAAGATTACGACTTAGTTATTGTGTACCATTCTGGAAAAACAAATGTCGTGGTAGATGTTTTGAGTAGAAAGACTGTCACCACCTTGTTTTCCCTTCAAGCTAAATTGGCTAGCCTGAGACTGAAGCCTTACTAGCAGGGTTATTTTTGAAGCCGACTTATATCTCCCAAAATTTGAAGGAACAGTCGAAAGACACCCTGTGCACCTGGTTCAAGTAAAAGATGGTGGCTGGTGAGATGATGGACTTTAGTGTCAGAAAGAATGGTAAGCTTAGGTACAAGAACATAATAGTGGTTCCGGTCGGAAATAGATCAAGTACCATGTTAGAGTATCACCAATAGATCAAGGATCTCAACGTTGTCAGTCAAGTAGCAAATAATATTTGGACATGCAAGAGAGAATAAGGGTTATGGAGGAACAAATGTCCTCCCAACAAAAGAGGTATGAAGAGTAGCAGAAGTTTATTTAGGAGCAAATGGATAGACAAAAACAAGCAGATGAAAGAAATGAAAAACTCATTAGGGAGCTAAGAGTAGGTAGAATGAATCGTGACCAAAACCTAAGGTATAGAAGGGAAGAATCCATCCATTCTGAATGCGATCGTCAACATGCAAACCAAGGTAATGAGGATTTAATAGATGATGTTGACATGGATGATAGCTATGATGAGGATTATGATGAAAATTATAGCTATTCTATTCAGAATACCTTGGAACAGAATAAAGAAAAAAAGTTAAAGAAGCATTTACAGGATCGTTAAAAAATTGTATCCCTAGGATTAGTGAGGAAGTATAAGAATGAACCTTTAGCTAAAAGAATATTGCAGCATCAAGTTTCCCCCATCTTTAAGTTCCCCAAAATGATGTATGATGATCGAGGAGACACTCAGGACCATTTGGCCCATCATGTAAATCATATGAACATATTTAGTGCTTCAGATGAAGTTAAATGCATAACATTTTCGACGACGTTAAAGGATTCAACTCAGCCTTGATATTTACAACTACAACAACATTTCATCACAAACTTTGAGAATGAGTAGGTTCTTGGAAAACAAAGATCTTGAAAAAATCCCCTACAACGTGAGGATGAGCCTCTGAGGGATTTTGTTAAAAGATTCAAGACGGTAACCATGGTAACAAAGGATGTTCCTAAGGAATTTGTTGTTCAAGCTTTAATGTCTGAAATAAATCATTAGTTTTTGAAGTATAATCTAACCGATAATCCCCGAGATAATTTGTTAGCGTTATAAAAGAAAGCTAATGTTTTTTTCCTAAAAATGTTGAATCGTAGAAAGATAGGGTCAAGGCACAGTGGCTAGTGTGCAAACTTCAGAAGACTTCCATAACCCTCACAGAGGAAGAACCCCATTACACGAATAGAGTTAGAAGAACTCGTTCTCAACATCCATACTCAGGGGGAGAGGCAACAAGGATATACTTTTAGTCATTGGGGATAAATAAGAATAGATAGAGATTATCAACAAGGTCAACAAAGACAACAAAGAGCCCATCAAAATCAATTCCAACCTCACCATGACTAAAAAGCAACTCCATTATAAATCTAGAGCCAACTAGAGCACCAATGAATTTTAAAGTAGCCATCTCCTTTGAGATCCAACATCCATAGGTATAATTCGATCGATGTGTGTGATTTCCACCATCCAGAGGACACAATTGATGATTTTATCCATTTGGAATATGCTATTGAGTCCGCAGCTCATAGGGGATAGTTACATTATTTTGTTGCTCGTTAGGGGCAACCTTATGCGCACAGAAATAGAAACGATGGTGCTTTAGATTTGCAGGGAACTAATAAAGGAAAAGGCAAGTAGGTCGCAAGAGGAATTATTAATGTAATAATTAGCACTATAAGGAATAGACCAGATCCAACACTAAAACGAAAGCTTATTTATAGTATGATTTCTATGACAACGTCAGTAAAGAAACTTTGATAGGTGCAACCATAAAGAGTTAAATTTTCAGATTGAGATGAAGTAGATTTGAATGATTTGAAAAGTAATGATTCATTTATACTTTCGAAAATGATAGAGGGCATTGAGGTCAAAATAATTTTGATCGATACTAGAAGTGTCATCAAAGTGTTAAGTTGGAAAGCTTTCAAACATATTGGATTATCTTATGCACAATTTAGGAGAGCAAGTTCGATTGATGGATTCAACAATTAGTCGATTGAAGTTAAAAGGTCATGTTGGATTTGGTGCCGTAAAGTGTAGTATTTTCATCTATGTAAACTTTTATTTTTCGAACAAATTGGTTTAATAATAATATCCATTAATTACATGAATGTCCTTTGTATATTGTCCTCAATGGTTTTTGCACGCAAAGAAAAATGAAAGAAAACATTGGCTTATTGGTTATTTAAAATTTAACTAATACTAAGCGGTATTATGTGGTCGGATCATAATACGAAAAGATAACTTGTATTAGTAGATGAACCTAAATATATCCTTGGTCTAATCGAAAATGAAAAAACCGATTAAATGACTAATATGTTGTCTATCAAGTCCAATTGGAGAGATACTTTGTCTTGAGCATCTGAGCGAATGACTCCTAAAAGATAGAGACAAAGATGTAACTGACTAGACTAGCAGTACATTAGACATGACCCAAGTAGAATAGATCCTAGATTGGTTTATGAATTTATTCATTTATGACGTTTATAGTGGGGAATACCTATATCCTGAGTGGATGATGGACTATGTATGCGTGACTCGTATACTCTGATATAAGTAAAACCTTAGGTTCAAATAGATAAGGAACTGAAAGCTAGTGTGTTGGGTATATGACTTCTATAGTATGTAGCATCATTCACAACAGTGGAATTCATAGCCCCACTAATGGGTAAATGATATCCTCTTATTGGCATTACATGATAGACAAAAAGAAAACATGGGCACGGGTAATTTGTCTTTGTGATAAATGACTTATTACTATTTGATAGTAATTGCCTTTTCATGAATGAATATGTAATGGTTACCGTGAGATAAAATAGGATCATATTGGGAAAAAAGATTTATCCCAAAGAGATTAAGGATATCCTATGTGGGTAACACACTTATGACAAGATCATTGGACGAGTATTGATTAAGTAACTTTTGTAATGGTATGTAATTAGGGAGAGCTCAGTCACAATACTATAGTGAAATGACTTTGTGACTAAATAAGTTTATAATTAATAGGCGAAAAATTAAAACTTAATTATAAAGTATATGAGCTCTAATTATATACGCTCAATCATCCTTCCACTAGCTTGTTGAAATAAAAAAAGAATTGCATGTAGAACCAAATGAATATAAATAAATGAAAATGAAGTTAGAGAAATAAGTTGCATTCACAAACAAATTTATTTTCTCACCGAGGATAAAAATCACTTGGGATTTAACTTAAGGCTTTCAATTATTATTAATTAAATAATTGAAGTTCAAAATGGAATTAAATTAATTAGTCATCATGAATCCATTGAATATGTAAATTAAATATATTTTCTCATAGATTCTTTTGCGGTAAAAATGTCATAGCATTCTATTAGAAATGGATTAAGAAAATTATTTAATTCTGAAATTAATTAATTAACTAATTAATATTTATTTATTTTTGTAATGGAAAATAAATATTGGGTTAGATTAAATTATAATGTGTTGGGTCAAAAGTATAAGAAGTACATATAATTGGGCCCAATACATGATAGACCCAACCTGCCTCACATAAACATGTGAAGGGTGGCAACCCTAAGAGAATCCAGAGTGTGTGCCGCCTCTCTTTTCTAGTTAGACTAGAAGATTGTTTTTCTATTAAATAAATATTATTGGTGTTATACTTATTCAACCAAGATTTTCCTATCTTTCCTTATAAATAGATGACATTGGTAGAGCTGTAAACATAAGTTTTACACACAAGTTTTATATATTGTTATTCTGCTAGAAAGTAATGGGAATTTAGTTTCTAAGAATAAATTCTATTTTCTGGGAATTATAATTTTGATCAGTTTCTATTGAGAGAATTACATTCCTACTAAAAGTAATTAAATAGTTTCTTATTCTATGTTTGGTTCGTGTTGCTTAAGCTCACACTCTACGCAATTTTAGGTATGAAGATAGCGGAGAAGGCCATTCGGTTGAAAGCCATGAATGATACAGATTCATCTTGCTTAAGGCACAAATACTTTTCGAGAAGATTAAATTACTATAAATATCACAAATCGACTCGATTTTCAAAATTTTTAATTTTCGTTATTACTGATTCTAAACCAAATTTTTCAAACAGTTGAGCCCATCCAAAAGTAGTTTTAACTCCAGCCCATATGATGGTTATGGCTTATTCGATACCTATAGTTTTCTTTGCCTTAGCTATAGTAACTTCAATGTCGTTCTCTCCTTTGAGAACCTCAACTGCAACTTGCAAAGATTCAATTTCGTCATCGTTTTTCTTTAAGCTTTCCTTCATATCTTCGTTGATGGGATCAATATTTTCCTTGTGTTGTTCTTTTAGTTAGGCAACTTCACCATCATTAGATCTTTTCAGGGCAATAATCTCATTAGCATGCTTTGAAATCAACTCTTGCATGTGAACTTCGAATTCAAGCTCTCTTTCTTTAAGCCCTAATTTTTTGCTTTTAGCTTTGCAATTTCTTCTTTGATTTTTGAATTCGATTCCTCAAGGGGTTCAAATTTTTTTTGTAAAATGACTTCCCTTGAGGAAGCTTCAGCAATTAATTTCTTTAAGACTTGTCTCCCGGTAGTTAGATTTCGCAGCTTGAGCTTTTGATGTCTTAAAGATCTGCCCAACTGTTGGTGCATGAAACTCTGCTCATATTCCAAACTATCAATAGTCTTTCACTAATCCATAGGATGCAGGAAAGGCCATAATCGAAGGAGAAGTTGATGAAGCTATTAAAACACCACCAAAAGGAAAAGTTAATGAAGCTGATGAAACTGAAAAAGTTGGATGAACTTGAGGACACATGTATTAGAGTATTTGCAACAAGGATTGAATCTAAACGTCTAGAATTAAATCAAGTTATTATTTTTAGTTTAAACAGTTAGTAGATAAATTAAAAGAACAATGTATACTAGTAGGATTATCACCAGTAAAAATAAAGGAGACACAACTATTGGATCAACTGCGTGAACTTAAAGACAAATAAGCTAAAGGACCAGACCAGTTGCATAAACTTGATGAAAGTGGAAGAATTGAAGGAATAACCTGAGTGGAGCTACTTGAAGAAACTGTAAAAAAGGCTAGATTGCTTGCAGTTGACCTCCCAAAACTATTCTTCTTGTGAGCAATAATCTTATGTTTTTTCTTCTGTTGCTAGTGTTTAGGGGAGTAAGAGGCCTTTGATTTATTAGTTCACTCCTCAAAGCCTTTAGACTTTAATTAATCAATTCCTTGATAGTTGAGTCTAAAGTTGCTAAGGTTGGTGAACTAGAAGAGGTTGACGTAGAGACAGTCGAGGCAGGAAAGGAAATAAAGATCTGAGTCGTTGGAGGAATAGGAGGAAGTACAATAGTCATAGTTGTGGAAGTAGAAGTATCACTCATAATGACAATCTCCGGACTGAAAAAAGTACCCTCATTGCCTCTAGTATGTAAACCTTCACCTTTGCATAAATCTTCTACATGACAAACAAACAATCAATATGAAAAGTTAACAAGTAAATAAAGAATAAAAGAAAAACACACCTGAACTACTACTAGAAGACTAAATAAAAATTTCAAGGAGAACATAAAAAATGTCATACCCCGATGAATCACTAAAAGCATAAATCTTAGCCCCATATTCCTTACTTTGGTTATTCACTTCTAATGTGATTACCTTACTTGGTTACAATAGTTCACTTACCTAGAAAATATGAAAACCTACAAAAGTAAATACTACAAATTAAAAATTTTAAAGTAATACCTCCAATACTAGATTGTGTATTAGAGTCTTCATGAGATTCAATATCTATCACATTTCTACCTAAGGAACTTTTGCCAATAGAATGAAGAGAGTGAGTATCTCTTCTCTTTATGCAGACCTCCAAGTTAGGTCCCTCACTTTTTTCAGAATGCTTCTAAGTAAGATTAATAATTTTGATTCCTTGAACGTTCACAAACACCTTCACAGCTTTTGACTCTTTTTTTACTTCTATTACTTTTGGAGCCTTAGAAACCTTCGCACCAAGACTACTACTTTCTCCTTTGTTGCTTCTATAGTCCCATTTTTTCTTGGGACAAAGAGCATAAGAAGACAACCAATCCATAGGCTCTTCACACAATCCTAGAATAGTCTTCGTTGTTACATTTTCATCCCCAAAAGGCCTAGCTTAACTACTCGATTTAACTCCAACTGTAATGACCTAGAAGTTAGTGGTGTCAAAAAAATTAATTTTGAGACCTCATTTCAGTAAACCGAGGCCATAAATATTTTCATATTAAATATTTATGGAGTTATAGTACAAATGAGTTGAATTTTGTATAAGTAATTTTATCGAATTGAAATGAATTGAATTGTAGAAGTCTCAAAAGTCCAATTGCTAATGAATCTTTAACTAGAACTTGATTAAGGGACTAATGAGGCAATTAAACCACTATTTAGTAAATAGTGGGCGGAAGCATAAGTTGTTTAAAGGAAATGTTAGAAAATTATAATAAATTAATAAATTAAATAAACTAATATAGGATAGTGGAACTTTAATGAAATAAACATTCTTTCCCATTTTATTCATGCAACCGAGAGAAGGGAAGGGAGAAGAGAAACGTTCGACCCTTAGGGATTCCATTTTCTTATAATTTTATATTTTTAGAATCTCAGGAGCTTAATCTAGCTAATTCGTCTATTAATTTTCAGAGCTTTAAAGTTTTAGAATGATACCATTGATGAATTCATGAAGTTTTAGGTCTTAAATTGATAGATTTTAAGCTTAGGAGTGAAAAAGGACTATATTGTGAAGTTAATTTATAGTTTTGTACTATAGGGACTAAAATGCACAAATATAAAAAATTTTGGTAGAAATTAAAAATAAGAGTCCAAATTGGACTATAGTGAAATCTGATTGAAACTATGAATGATATATTAAAAGCTATGTTAGTTCCGGTTTTAGGGACTAAATTGAATAAATTCTAAAATTTGCATAAATTTTCAATTGAGTGAGAAATTTTTTGTGTATTGATGAATTGTTGTGTTTATGTTAATCCATAGCTAACATCGACCCAGATTCCTCGAAAAGGAAGGGCAAGGATAAAGCTATCGACGAGTAGCTCGAAGCTTTATGTTTCTAAAATCCGAAACTACTTCGATTGTTGTTATTATGAACTATATTGTATGGTAAGATGATAAGGTGACATGCAAATGATAACATGATCTGAATTGAATTGATTGAGATTGGTTGTTCTGATAAGCACTAAATTGAATAGTTTAGAAAATGTTGAGTATTGATATAAATGTGAAATTGAATCTATATTATGATGAATTGTGTTGTCATATGTGTGAATCAATATTTGATGATGATATTATGATATGAATTGAGATATTGGCTTATAAATGGAATTGAAAAATGGTTACCGTATTAACTATTCGGGAAAGGTCGGGTATAATTGGCGTGCCATAGGATAGGAAGAGTTCAGAATGTTTACGAGTACGAGTACATGAGTGCTGGCACACCTATTTTTTGGTTATACTGACCAGCATTGGGCACAACTTATTATTTCAGATTTATCTGATAGGCACTGAGTGCCAAACCGGTGTGTTTGGTTGGATCCGCGTAACTGTCTGAGCCCGAGTTAGGTTAATTGGGGGTTAAAAGTTTAAATCAAGATAATGAATTGTGGAATCAATTGTTATAAATATTTTTTTAAGTTCATTGGAATAAAATTCTGAGATTTCAGAATAAAAATGAGTAAATTAACCATTGAAATAGCAATTATGATAGGAAATGGAATATGATACATTATTAATAAGTGAATGTAATGAAATAGTATGATTTGGCAATTAAATTGTATATGAACCTTATGATCTTTATCTCATGCCTTTATATAACTTATATTTACATATATATGATTTATTGTTAAATTTTAGAAATACCACTAAGTTCTTACTCAGCATACAATTTTTGTTTTCTGTGCGCATGTTAGGTTTCGATCGTGTACACTTGTCAATATCAACATCCAACCGTGACCCCAAGCTTATCATGTCAGTGATGTTTTTGTTAGTTTGGTGGCATGTACCTAGGGGTTCTTATGTTTATATTAAGCTAAGATGATGAATCTTTTTGGATTTTGACATATATGGTGCAAATGTGATGCTAATGGATAATAATATGCATATATTATATGTGGTGATATGTTTGAACTGTAAATGAGTGTGATATAATATGGTAGGTAAATAAATGGGCATTAATTGATTTTGATGTTTTGATGATGAATGAGTTGGTTAATAAGTAACATAGTTGAATGGATGATAAATGATATAATTTGGATAGACAGTTGAATGAAATGTTTGGTATATATTTTGATATTAGAGTAAATAATAAAGTAAGGAAATGATGCTTATAATTGATTGTGTGCACATGAATTGAATGTGTTAGAAATCGATCAAGTAAGTTAGCATTCACTTAAGGTTTGATTGATGATATGAAAATAATATGGAATATTTGATGGTTAGAGTTGAATTGTATGCTGGATGCATGTATTTGTGAGTTATGTGACAGATTTTTGAGGTTCTTATGTTATTGATTGAAGTGTGAAGGTTTGGGCATGAAATAGGTAGTTCAAGGAGGTTTTGACCATTTTTTCACATAAGTATCGATACCATGGCATTAGGTATTGATACTTAACCATTTGAATAGTTTTCTAAACAAATAGAATGCCAAAACCGTATTGATACTTAAATGGCTATTGATAATTTTCCTTAAGGTATTTGTACCAAGTAGCCAAGTATCGATTCACGTTTTGGTATCGATCTGCAACACTCCTAGCCCATATTCGTCGCTAGATTAGGGCTACGGAGTATTACCGGAGTATAACATCATATAAGGAACATTTTGTTATTACTTACAAACCACAACATAAATCATAGTAATATCAACCAAAATGATATATACGGTCCTTTTTACGAACCCTCGAGGCCCTAAAAAGACATTAGAAACGAATCGAAACTAAATAGGAAACATATGAAAATTTTTGGTAAAAGTTAAAAATTTTCAAATTGCAAGGTTCACGCGGCCGTGTGGCTAGACCGTATGGGCATTCGAAATGGGGACACACAACTGCATCACAGCTCGTGTCTGTGCCCGTGTAACTCACTGACTTGGGCCACACAGCCAAGCCACATGCTCGTGTGCCAGGCTGTGTACCCCTCGAAATAACCCCACACGCCCGTGTGCTAGGCCATGTAACAGCCTGACTTGCAACCCTTTGAAAGCTATAGGGGACACACAGTCGTGTCGCCTAGCTGTATGTCACAAACGGCTGAGACACAGGCTTAGGAACTTTAACATTGAGCCCAGGAATCATCATTCAATCCTAAGCCTAAGGATCACCTGAAATGAAACAAAATAGGTGAGTGACCTAGAAGCCAAGTGTGTAACTTGGACCACAAATAAAATTCACTTGCAAAGTTCCCATATACCAATAATCAGATCAAAATTTTCATATTTCCAGAACATATATTATTATTCATAATTTGAAATCATATAACATATGAGAGCATATCCTACCCCCACCCACTACACACCATCTCCGTTCCACCAATCGGACCAAATAGGACTACAAGATTCCATCCATCCAGTCACATCAATATGTGGAAGTATGCCACTCATAAATGTGTAGTTGAGCTGCCAGACAAAATTTACGGATTAATCACAGGAATTACAATAAAACTGCCATATACACTTCCTCCAATTATACCAAAATCCACTTGATGTATATGAAACATCATGATAACATACATACATATCTTATAAATTGATGGCATGCATACCTAAACATACACATTTTTTTAGAGCATAACATATCAAATACTTATACAAAATGAAAACAATTTATCATGCTTCCTAAGCTTTTCCAAGTAAAATATACTGAATCTTACACTTTTTTTGGCCTACAAAATGCCCATGAACCCAATTTTTGATTCCCTTAGTCAAGCCTTCAAATTGGCCAAAAAAGGCCCACACGGCCTACCACACAGCCGTGTGATGCTGGATAGTTTCGAAAATAGCCCCAATTTTATAATTTTTCTGAGTTTTAGTTGAGTTTTTCGGGTTAGCTCACACATCTGATGATAAATTTGATTAACCACACCACCGGAAACTCACGAATCATACATATGACATCGAATCGCATCAATTAACAATAAGATTAAACCAAATATTTCATTCGATGGCCCATTTTTCAAATAAAATAGTCCCTAAAATCAATTACAAACACTTACTTCACGAAATAACAACATCCATATAACAACCTAAAAATCAGTGATGTCAAAAAGTGTGAACTTGGGACCTTATTTTCGTAAACCGTATTCGTAAATATTTTTATTAAATATTTACAGAATTATTTTAGAAGTGAATTGAAATTCGGCTTGGTATTTACGTTGATTTAGTGGTTAAAAATAAGTATAGGGACTAAATCATGTAAGTGCAAAAGTTGAATTATAGTGGAATCATTAATTAATTATTATTTAAGGGACTTATTAAATAAATAACCCATAAGGACATAGATATATATATGTAGTCACATGTGACCGGTTAAACATTAGTAAATATGTATATATTTTATGTTATAATTTTGGTTATAATAAAGTTAAAATAATAATAAATGAAAAAAAATAGAAATTGGAAAGATAGATAATGAAATAGTGGATGGTAAGAGAAAGCTTTCTTTCTCAATTTTTGTTACATGAAAATTCGAAACCCATAAGGAGAAGGAGAGGACAAACGATCAATAGGGTTTTCATTTCTTTATTTGGTTAGTTAATTTAGTCGTTTTTTTTGTAATTTTTACATTTTTAGAATCCCGGTACCTAGAACTACTCGCCTAGGATGTTACCATTGTTGGATTTTTGGTGTTTAAGGTGTTATTTTGATAGATACTAAGTTTAGAATTAATAACTGACTATATTGTAAAGTCAATTAATGATTTTGTACAATAGGGACTAATTTGTGAAAAAGTTGAAATTAGGGGTGTGATTGAGAACTGAGAAGTCCTATAGGGACGCTAGGATATTCGGCTCTATTACTTTGGAAGTTAAATGTGGAAATCTTGTTATTCCCAGTTTTAGGACTAAAATTTAATAAAATGTAAAGTTGAAATATTTAATAATTGAATGTGAAATTGGTTGTATATTGATAAATTATTATGTTGTTTTAATCCATAGCTAATGTCGACCTGGATTCTTCAAAAAGAAAAGAAAAAGACAAGGTCATCGACGAATAGCTCGGAGCTTACAGTTTGTGTTTCTATAATCCAAACTGTTTTAATTGTTGCATTTGAACATTTCTTTATATGGTAAGTTATACGTAATTTACAAAGCTGATTGAATGTGATATATTAAAATGGTTGAATTGATTATTTGTACTAAAGATTGAACCAAGTATTAGTGAAATGTGAAATTGATTATATTATGGAAATAAAATATGTGGTTAAGTGTATATATACATGTAAGTGATTTATTTGGATTGATGAAATTGTATTATGAAATTGAGGAATTGATTTATGACTTGAACCTAGATATATGTTATGCTATTAATTGTTCGGGCAGGGTAGGTATAATTGGCATGCCATAGGATAGGAAGAGTTTAGGGTTGTAACACCTCAAAATTGGGGTTAGAATTATTAAGGTTTAGTGGTCGAGTCAAGTGGATTCGGTTAAACTCTTATGTTTTTCTTTATGTTTAAGGGAAAAAAGGAGTCTAATGGTAAAATGGTTAAGTGTCTATTTTCCTTAAGTCACGAGTTCAAATCCTTGTGTGAGCTTAGTAGAATTATTTTTACTATTTTGGTTTCAAACTTTAGAAAAAAAAATCTGATAAGTTGAAAGTTTATTAGATTTTAATATGCCTCATTTTATTTAAATTTTAATTGTTTAATTATTGTTTTAATAATAATAATAATAATATAATAATAATAACAACAAAAAATAAATCCCAACTTCTCTCACGTTCCATTTTTCAATTTCATATTTTGTTTCAATATTAAATTTTGATTCCCGGCTACTACAACATTCTTTTTTCCCACCAATTTCTTTGTTTCCTTCTGTTTTGATGCACTTTTTGGTTCTGTCATTTCTATACTTTAAAGTTCTAGTAATTTCAAGCCACTTATTGAAGTTCTTATAGGTTTAGTTTGTTGTAAAATTGTGTTTTTAGATCTGTTAAATTAAGGTGCGCCAGTTGATTGTTGAGCGTGGGAATCATCTTTTAGGTATATTTTTGAAACTAATGTAATTAGGGGTCAGATTGATGATGAATTTCACAATTTTCAGTCACTTTTAGGGTGGTTTACGAACCACGGGCATGTGCCATACACGGGAGGTTCACACGGCAGTTGGCGCCGCTTAGAGATTAGGTAAATTTGTGAGTCACACGGCCTGCAGTTTGTCACACAGGCTGGCCACAAAGCCATGTGTCCCCTGTAGGGAAAAAATTATCGATCGCATACCAGTGTGTTGTCCAGCCACATGGTCGTGTCTCCCCTGCTCTTGAATTATGAAATTTTGACACACGGTTCAGAGAGTTACACGGTCTGCCCACACGGTCGTGTACCCCAGTCACACAGGCATGTCTCTCAGCCATATGGTCGTGTCCCTCAGTCACATGGGTGTGTGCCCCACACACACGACCGTGTATCCCTGTCACATGGCCTGACCCTCCCACACAACCATGTGGCTCAGTTTTTGCAGTTTTGATACGATTTTTGCAAATTGATTCGTTTTAGTCCCTGGTTGAATTTTTACATGTTTAAGCCTCTATAGACGTGTTTGGAACACCATTATAGCTTGAAATAATTTGTGTATGTATGCTTATAAGATTAAATTTTATTGTTTTCTTCAGTTTTTATATGATATGATAAATGGATATTTTCGTATATTATTTTTACCGCTATTTAGTGGTTAAATATGATCTTGTCTGATTTCGATCTCAGTTAAACGGAACTGGCTGTAAATATGTGTACTGAATTTTGGAAACTGAAAGTAAGCATGTCTGATTCTGTTTATCCGAATGCGTAATAAGGTTTGTGTTTGCATTTTTTGTTAGGATTTGGTTATAAAGAGAAGGAAGTTTGATTCGGTAGTTTTACTGCATTACTATATTTTAGTGGTATAACTGCTATATAAAAAGGGCATATGACCACATTAAGGTGTGTTCGATTGGATGGGTCAATCATAACCCAAAAATTGGTGTGTACAGGTCGAAAAGGGTCAGTATACCCTTAATGGTGTGTGGGGGGATTTTTGAAGATGGTGTGTAGAGGTTGGATAGGTTGGCTTTGGTATTGGTTTCATTTGAGCATGGATTGCATTAACATAGTCCGATTTGGTTGTGATGATATGTTCGATATGATTAGATAATGACTTTGTTTTTGAACATTTGTCACAATGATAATGTTTTATAATGTTGTACTATGAATTGATAATCAACTATGATACGGATTGGTTTTTGCATTTTTTTTGTTTAATTATTATAGATTTGTATATTTACATCTGTTTAACACTCACACTGAGCTTTCGTAGCTCACACCTCTAGTTTCTCCTTTTCAGGTAACCTCGTGTTTAGGTGTTGGACTCAGCAGACCGGAGGTATCAGAATTTCTCATCTCGGTTTGAGTTTTAATAAAGTTTGTTTAATATATGACAATTGATTTTCAACCGTCCTGAAAAATATTTAATAAATTTACACCATGCTCTAAACCACGATCGAAGGACGAAACTCACACACAAACACAGAAGAAAAATGGAAGGGCAACAAGGAAAAATAATGAAAAAGAAAGGATTTCCAAAAAGAGAGAGAAAAAGATAAAAGAAGAGAATAAAGAGAAACAAAAGGAAGAAAAGAAACGTGAGGAGAAGGGGAGTGGACAGTTGAAAGTGGGAGCAAACTTAGGGATATGTTTTAGATAATTGAAAATTAAATTAAAAAATTATTTTATTAAAATCCCATCATTTTTAATTAGAATTTGAATATGACTCAACTTCTAACAAATGGCAAGAAACATTCTGCCCAATCTTCCACTTCGTCACACACTTCAAGTAGCATAGGTATGGATGCATTGATGGAGCGGGCACAAATGACCATTGCGAAGGTGGACATGACGATTCAGCCAGGAAGTAGTAGCCACAAAAGGCCAGGGGCTAAAGGGGAATCTCGAAGTACCAAGGAAAGCAGTGGCAGTAGGCTGGTTCACCACAAACAAGGCAAGAAACCAGTCAGTTTTGAAAGGGATACTACTTCATTCATCCTCCTTTCTCATTCTAAGCCCCAGACGGAATTCATCACTCCCACTAACGTAGCTCCCTTAGCCCAAAGTCTTCTTAAAGAGCTGGCTCCCTATATTATCCCTTCTACATTGTCACCCGCCCCTACTAGCACAAGGCAGAATCCATCTTCTTTTGGCGAGGTATCCAGTTTACACCTATGGAAGGACTGCTTTGCTATGGGTCATCATCCCTTCTCCCCAACTGAAATTAGCCAACGATGGGAAATGGGCTTGCCCTAAGAATTTAAAGAATGCACTCTCCCCTTCTCTTTAGAAGCTCGCAAACCATATCTCTTGGAATTGATGAACTCATACTAGATCACGGTGGAGGAATGCAGTTTGCTTGGCTTGGCCCTCTACTAGCAATGTAGTGGAGGAATCCAGGAGTTCGCCAAGTCTGTCTCCAACTGGGAGAGTAAGTACTCCCTCCTGAAGACAGAATTCGAAGATAGGGTGCATCAATTGGAGAGTTGGATCAAGATTTTGGAGGAACGTCACTCGGCAGACTTGGAAAGGATTCAAAAGGAGAACAAAAAAGCCGTAGAGTAGTACAAGAAAAAAAACCACAGGCGAGAATAGAAAATTGTATTCCTAAGTTGAAGTCCAACCATATCCTACACACCTAAGTTCCCGTGGGCCCTTTTATCATAAGCCAAGTCTACTTCGGCTGTCTGCACCAGTTTACTAACACTGATATGGGCTTCGATGTGATGAATCCCTCTAGGGCTAAATGGGAAGAGTTCTACAAGAAATGGACAGAATCTAGTGATCTCTTCTACCCTCTAAAACCTGAGCCAACATTCATTAACAACCCCTATATTGTGCACGCTCCACAGGATGGTGCCAATAGAACTCAAGGAATTGAAAGGAAAACTAAAACATTTATTGAGAAAAGGCTTCATTAGGCCTAATGGGTCACCTAGGGGTGCGTCAATCTTATTTGTTAAAAAGAATGATAGATCTATGCGCTTGTGCATAGACTACCGATAGATAAATAAGGTCATGATTAAGAATAAGTGTCCTCTGCCTAGAATTGAAGACATTTTGATCATTTAAGTGGAGCTTCAGTCTTCTCCAAGATCGATTTTAGGTCCGGATATTATCAGATAAAGATCAAGAAAATTGATGTATCCAAGACAACCTTCAGGTCAAGATATGGACATTATCATTTTTTTATGTCGTTTGGATTGACAAATGCACCAACGGTGTTCATGGATTTAATGAATACAATGTTTCAGCCTTACTTGGATAATTTTTATTAATCTTTCTTGATGACATATTGGTTTATTCAAAGAGTGAGACTGATCATGAAAATTATTTAAGAATTGTATTGAAGACCCTACGTGAACTTCAATTATAAAAAAAGTTCAGCAATTTTGAATTTTGGCTAAAAGAAGTGCAATTCTTGGGACATGTGATATTGGCGAATGGAATTACAGCGGACCCTGCAAAGGTAAAGGCAGTGCTTGAATGGAACCTATCCAAGAGTGATACTAAAGTCCATAACTTTCTAGAGTTGGTTGGATACTATCGAAGGTTTGTGAAGGACTTCTCAATAATAAGGTTGCCTCTCACCAACTTGTTGAAAAAGAAAGAAAGGGTTGTTTGGAGTGATGATTGCTAGCAAATATTTGAGAATTTGAAGGCATACCTAACTGAAGCTTTAGTGTTAGCACAACCCGAGCCTAGAGTTGAATATATGGTCTATACAGATGCGTCAGTTAATGGAGTGCGTTGCAGGCTCATGCAAAAGGGTAAGGTAATAGCTTATGCATTGTGACAACTAAAACCCCATGAGAAGAACTACCCCACACATGTTATGGAATTAGCGGCAGTAGTTCTAGTACTAAAGCTTTGAAGATACTGCTTGTATGGAGGAAAATGCCATATCTTCTTTGACCATAAAAGTCTAAAGTATTTAATGACCTAGAAAAATTTAAATATACACCAAAAAGGATATTAGAGTTATTAAAAGACTACAATCTGATCATTCAGTATCATCTGGGGAAAGCCAATCTAGTGGCGGATGCTTTGAGTAGAAAAACAGTGGCAACCTTATTATCCCTTCGAACTAAAGTGATAATGTCTGATAATGGAGCCTTGTTGGCAGAGTTGGTTGTAAAACCAACTCATTTCTCTTAGATTTTGGAAGAACAAGACAAAGATACTCAATGCGTTCGATTTAAGCAAAACATAATGTCTGTAAAATCTGGAAGCTTGAAACCTGAAACTTCAAAAGTAGCTATGTTTGTATCAAGTCCTTCAGAAAATGTTAGTTGATCAAGTGTGTAGGTGTTGCCCACTGGAAATCCAAAGCATAGCATTTCCTGTTGATTTGTTGATTATGTCCGTCAAAGATTTTGATTTGATTTTGGGAATGGACTTGTTACCCAAGAAAGGGGTGATTTTGGATTGCCATAAGAAGAAGTTTTCTATTTAGAGCTTGAATGGTGAGATAGTGGAGGTAAATGGCGTCAGAACGAGTGGTATGACCCATATCATTTCGTTAGTTCGAGCTAATAAGCTCTTGAATCAAGGCTTTGAAGCTTCTCTAGCATATGTTATTAATTCGAACACAGATGAGAGTCAAATAACCAAGATCCAAACTGTGTGTGAATTTCTTGATGTGTTTCCTAAGGAATTGCTAGGGTTGTCACCTGATCGAGAAGTTGAGTTCGCAATCGAATTATTCCCTAGTACGACACCGATATCAATTGCTCCTTATAGTATGGTGCCTACAGAGTTGAAAGAATTGAAAGTTGAGTTGCAAGACTTACTGGACTACGAATTAATACGCCCTAGTATATCATCTTGGGGAGCTCTAGTTTTGTCTGTTAAAAAGAAAGATGGTTCTATTCGGACTAACAAGTGCTCCTGCGACATTCATTGATTGCATGAACCCCATCTTCTAGCCTTATATGGATCAGTTTGTGGTGGTATTCATTGACAATATCCTGATGTAATCTAAATTGGAAGCTAAGCAAGAGCAACATCTATGATTTGTTTTGCAAGTCTTATGAGAGAAAAAAATGTACGGGAAGCTTAATAAGAATTCTGGTTACCCGGTGTTGTATTTTTGGGATATGTCATTTCGATTGAAGGGATCCGTGTTTATCTGGAAAATACCAAAGCTATCTTGCAGTGGAAAGTATCGAGAAATGTGTCAGAGTTCTATAGTTTCCTAGGTCTGACTGGTTACTACCAAAGGTTCGTAAATGGGTTTTCAAATATAGCTATGTCGATGACAAAGTAACTACAAAAGAGTGTGTAGTTTTTATAGAACAAACAATGTTAGGAGAGTTTCGAAAAGTTGAAAATGATATTAACCAAAGCATCGATCTTAACTTTTCCTGAATCAGGAAAAGACTTTGTGCTTTATAATGACGCTTCACCGAGTGGTTTGGGTTGCATTTTGATGCAAGATGGAAAAGTGGTCACGTATGTGTCCCGTCAACTGAAAATGCATGAACACAACTATCCGATGCATGACATAGAGCTAGCCGTTGTGGTTTTTGCTCTAAAGATTTAGATACACAATTTGTATGGTGAGAAGTGTCATATTTATACCAATCATAAAAATCTTAAATACCTTGATCCCAAAAGGAAATAAATTTCAGACAGTGTCGCTGAACCGAGCTTTTGAAAGCTTATGATTGTGTCATTGACTATTACCCTAAAAAGGCTAATGTTGTGGCCAACATTTTGAGCAGGAAAGCTGCAGTTGAATTGTGGGCAATATTTTCCCATCTTAGTATCAACAGTGATGGAAGCTTCTTGACGGAATTGAAAATTAAACTGCTACTGTTTGATAAGATAAAAATTATACTCAAGAAAACAATATGAAAACCCGAGGCATGCAAACTTGTGGTATGTGATTTTCGAACAGCATAATGTCGCGTAGCACACAATTATTCATTAGTTTTTATTTTAAGAACTTGTGCCTGACCTTGAGACAAATGGCATCGTTAACGCATTTACCGCTAAAGGAGGAAATCAAGAGACTAGGGATGATGCAATATCCCAATCAATGTTGGGAGTTTTAGAAAGGGTTTTTGAGAATATGATTGAGAATAACAAGATATTAAAATGGAGTAAATGGTTGGAAAATGAGAGAAAGGAAAGAATAAAGTACAAAATAAAAAGTCTAGTTCTACGGGCCCAAATTCACAACCACTAAAGTGGGCCAGAGAGGATAGACCACAATAGAATGTTGTAAAAGCTAAGTATTAGAGGTTCTATTGGTTCAAACAAGAAATTTTTTTATTTGTAAATACTGAAGTAAGAGTCATTAGGGCAAATGATGGAAAAAGTAAGATGCATGCTTTAGATGAGGGTTTGTTGAGCACCATGTTAAAGATCGTTCACGTCATTCTTTTAGTTAACTACAAGCTTTGACTCAGAAACAAAACCATAGATTGGTTTATGCTACTAGGCATCAAGAGTATTGAGACACATCTCGAATAAATGAATGTACTTTTACGATCCATTCTAATTCTACCTTGCACTGATTGAGAATTGGTTTTACCTAAATGTTTGTTATTAATAGTGTAACTTTGAAATTGAGACAATCCGTGTAAGTAAATAGGAAATCTGTTGGAACTACATTAGAATTAGAGTTGCACAGTAGAAGCATGGTGGTTTGTTTAGGAAGAAGAGTTATGAATTTTGTGGATAAGTGAATTGGCTTGACAATAGGAATTTCGAGGACAAAATTCTTTTTAAGGAGGGGAGAATTGTCACATCCCAAAAATCAGGTTAGTAGAAATTGAGTTAATGAACCGAGAGCGGTCACGCCTAAATTTTTTTTAGATGATCTTTTTCTCATTTGATAATAAATAAGTATCAAGTATAACATGTTTTTAAAATAAGTGTTGTAGTTTATGAATAAAGAAGTAAGTTGGCTTAGTGGTTAGGAGCTTAAATAATTTCCTAATAATCCTAGGTTCAAGACTACACACTCTTCACATTTTATTTAATTTTTTGGGAAAGTTTTGCATGGGAAAAGGCTTTCATAACCGTCCACTCCTAGTTACCATGCAAATAAAGATTCTTTTCCCTTTTAACTAGTCAACTTTTCCTCTTAAACCCCCTTTCACTCCCATGATCCTCTTTTTGCTCCTTTATTCCCTCAGCATGCCTATTTTCTTCGCCCTTACCTTGTGTGGCATACATTGAACCTGGACAGGGTTAATTACACCTTTTGATGTTCATCTTTTTTTCCCTTCCTCTCCATATTTACCACCCCCTCTTTTGCTGTTTTTCACCATTTTCTTCTTTTCTCCTTCTCTCTTTCATAATAAACCTTTTTTATTATTTAACTTGATATCTTAATTTTATTGAAAGGTTTTGTTGTTAATCTTTTCTAATCTATCATTTTTATTCTTTTATTTTATTTTTTAGCTGAGAATCCTCCTCTTTAATCGAATCACCGCAAGGATCGTTGAGTCTTCCCACCCTTGAGATTACGTAAGTATTGGTAAATCCTTCGATTAAATTATTTCTTTCTTTATTCTCATTTATGAAAGATTCTAACAAAGGTATTTCTTATTCGTGCATGAAATGTTTATTTGAAACCCTGAATCCACACTCCATCCTTTAAAGGTGTTAGCCATTGGGACAATTGATTAAGTAAGTCATTCAACTTAATCATTTATTTGAAAATATTATTAAAAAATGTCAATATACTTACATGGTATTAACATTTAACTAAGGATTCAAGGGTTGATCTCCTCTCTTAGAGTTGGGAAACGAAATCATTATTATTGGGTCATACCAATTCAGGTATGCGTCTAAAACTATACAAGTTATATATAAAACATTAATAATCCTAAAAATATATTTTTATTTGATTTTTTATTTATGTGAATACTTTAAGTATTCTAAAACGAGAGACTTAATCCGTTGAAACGGATTATACAAGTAAGTGATTTCGAGCCAACAAATTTTGTGAAAAGTATGTTGTGTGGTTATGATTTTCACTGTTTGAAAAGTATGTTATTCTTATTCTCATGTTATGTGATATTATGGCATAATTGATTTTACATGACAAATAAATGGTGATATTTTGATATCTTAAAACAATTCATGAAACGCATGTTAAACATGCCCTACATGATATTATATGATTCAATTTACATGTTTAAACATGCCCAAAGTGGTAAATGATATTTTGAAATGAAATATATATATGGTCATTGTGGCCATATCACATGCATGGGGTCGGATATTGTAAGGAGGAAGAACTGGTGGCTTCGTCCACAACCTACATGGTAGCTTGTCTGTAAATATTGGTTGTTGCGTCCACATATTGGAGTGTTTGGATGGATGAGTTCTGGGGAACTCTTTTTGGAGTGTAGCAGTGATGGTTAAGATGCTTAATAAAAATTTACATAATTGTTTTCCAAAAATTGCACTACCATGATCATATGCATAATATTGATTATGTTGTACAATATGTATGTGCTTATTGTTATTTAACTTGTTATAAAACTCACACTGAGCTTTATAGCTCACCCCCTTTAGTTTTTTTTAATCTTACAGATAACCCCAAGGTTAGGATGCAATGACGACATTTGGAGGAGTTGCTCAGAATTATTTTTAAATTAAAGTAATTAAATTTTATTTTGATAGTTTTGGTTTGTAATAAGTTTCATTATGGACTGTGGCATGAGACTTTACTTTGGGGATTTTTCATTCTAATTTGCATGAATTGCTTGCATGATATTAAGTTTTAAAAACTACATAAATTAGTATTTGATTAATTTTATGCATGAAACTTGGTTTTTGTTAAAACTTGACAAAATCACTCTTTTTCGCTACGACAATTAAAACGAGTTTTAGACAAATATATCACTTAGTTTTTTTTTTTGAGATTTTAAATTGCCTATTAATGTTTTATCGAATTTACATGCAATATTGATTTGTAGCAAAATATGGTTTTAGCAAAATGGTTAGTTGCGATTTTTGTAAAAATGCATCAATATTACCTTTTTTCACTGCAAATCTGAGACATGAGTTCTTAATAAAATTAGACTTAATTTCAAAATTTATAATGTTTACAAATGAGATTTCTAAAGACATTTTGAAATATGATTGAAATTACGAAAGTTTTGAACAACGATCAAACTTGTACAAATAAAATACTAAAGTCATTGATTTATAAAATTTCTTGACTTCACTAGTTTGAAATGATTTACGCAAATGGTTTTAAAAAGTACATTTGAAAACTACAAAAGATTTTTTGGGCTATTTCAGTGGCCAATGTAGCTTTCCAAATTCGGCCATAGCGTTTAGGTTAGGTTTGGGGTGTTACAGATATATAGGCCAGAGATGGTCCGCTGGGAACCATCTATTAAAGAACCTTTAAGATTAAATTAAGGTGAAGTAGTACTTGAGTGTTGCATGGCAAGTGCAAGTCTGCCAGGAAAAGTGGTGACAATTTAGTCAGTCAAGTATCACTTTTGAGATCACGAATGAGAATTATAAAATGAGACCTTATTCAGGAAAAAAGGGTTTTGACATAAGTTAAGACAAAAAGCAGGTTACAATTGAGTTAGTACGACAACTATCTATGGTGTTCAGTTTGGTTAAAGAGATCAAGGAAGGGATCTACAGTTATGGCGAATACTTGGATATTGGTCCATTTTTGTAGCTTATCCGATATAGAGAAAATGGTTATATGTGTTGAGGCATTTCACGAAGAGTATTAGGATGGTCTGGAATAATGGTAAACCAGTTCAAGACCATTAAGATTATAATTCAAGATAAATTGTGTTATGATCAGACCAATGGTTATGTCCGTAGATGGTTGGTTCAAGAGGTGAGGCCTTAGTTATACCAATGAGATTTCCAAAGTTTTCCTACAAAATAGGAAGTTCTAATTAAGAACATGACATCTCACTTCTTTTAAATTTAAGAAATTCTCTATGAAGACCTTGGGTCAGGATCTCATTAAGTTCTCCTGTACTTATAAAATTTTACTTCTTGTATGCAAGGTAAAATTTGGCTCGGGATTTGAGAAGACAGACCAAGCTGGACTCCGCTAGAGTATAGTGTGGGTGGGGAAATTGTTTATGTATATTGATGGGCATCCCTGGAGGTCACGTCCCAGGGCTTAAGTTGATTGTATCTATACTTGAGTCTTAATTTGAAATTTGTAATTAAATGTTGGTATCAAGTTATAAGAACTTGTCTTTGGTTCTGTATGAATTCTAATAATGATTAGTTTTTGAAATTTAAGTTGGTTAAGCATGTATTTGTTTGATGCTAAATTAGAAATATTGCTAAGATAGTAGAGTCACCGTATCATTCAGTACTCGGACCTGGTGAACTGGTCAGGTATAGAGTGTTACATTTTAATGGTATCAGAGTTTCGCTTTAACCGATATGGAATAATCCCTATACACATGTTATATTAGATCTGGCTTAGTTCTTCAGGTTGTTATAAGATAATAAATATGATGATAATGAGTGGTTTAGGGTTTAGGGTTTAGGGTTTAGGGTTATGATAATAAATTGGTGAATCTTTTGCAAGATTGGTGTTAATTGTGTTAAAGGATAACAAAAGGAGAGGTGAGTACAATAGGAATAAAAGGTAAGAAAGATAAAATATGGGAATTCTCATTAATTGAGGAACCAGTAAAAAGGTGGTCAAGTAGTCTCCCTAGTCGACGAATCAGCTGCCTTCTCTTTGTCTTCCTCTCCCTCATCATTGGTTTCTTCAATAGGGAATGGTCATTGCTGCCTAGTAGCAAAACATGGGAAGATTTGAAGAAGAAATTATATTTATTGTCTTAGGAATAAATTTTGAAATTTTTATAGTAAAATTCTCAATTAGTCTAGTTTCAAATAAAACAAGCGTGTCCTAATTTTGAGTTCTTTAGAAAAGATAAAAATAATTTTGGGTACTACTACTCGAATGGACTATTATACTAGGAGTATGCATGTGAATCATGTAATTATAATTTATGTTACATGAAAGCTTGTTTTATTAAAAGATAAAGAATTTTATATATGTACAATAAGGATGAGGAAATAGAGAGGAGGAAGAGGAAAAAACAATTGGAGAGTTATAATGTTAAGAAAATTGTTGCAAATGATGGTTCTACTAATACGTAAAAGAAGTTCAAACGTAATAATGAGATACTAAGTGATAAATATAAAATGAATTAAGGCAATCCAAATCGATAAATTGATTGATAAATTTTTATTTTTAATATATATTGGGTTGTTTTCTATAACTACATTATATTTAGAGTGTTACGGTATAATTTATAAGTTTATAAGTAACATGTCAGGATAAATAGTAAATGAAATTGACATGCATAATTGAATTGTGAATTGGTTTGGTTTAATTTGACAATTGAACAGGGACTAAAATAAGTAAAGTATGAAGGACCAATCTGGTAAACAACCCCTTGTTTAAAATAGAAGCAAAATCTCATTTTGGTATCGATACCAAGGGTAAAGTATCAGTACATAAAGGGAAGTATTGATACCTTGGTCTATGCATCGATACTTGTATAGTTTTTCCTGATTTTTTTCTTATTTCAAAGCTCAAAATGGTATTGATACCCAAACCAAAGTATCGATACTTGGGCAGAGGTATCGATACCGCTTTCCCTAACACTGCTTTATACATTAATAATTAATGAATTGTGAAGTTATTTGAAGATTTATTGGATTTTATTCAAGTTAATATGGTAACCTCTAATTTGACTATGGTAAAATATATCCATTTAATAGTTCTGGCCATGATTACTTTGGCATCAAATTTGACATTCCTATATGTAACAGATACTCAACTCGGGTATAGGGCTGTTACACTTACTAGTTCCCCAATTTCTCTACTAGTAGACTCTAATTCACATGACTACTGTGGCATGCAAAGCTGCCTTTACCTAAATCCTCTCTTTCTTCAAAGCAACTAAAAAAGGTGTTACAGAAAGGAAAATGTGTGAGCAGAATTGAGAAATTTTGTCTCCACACTCACACACACTTATATATATACTCCTTTAGCACAAACTTCACTATTCACAATTCATCCCCCACTGTGGAACTAGCTAGTTTCATTCTAACCGAATCAAAATTGAGATCCAACTATTCACAATTCATCCCCCAAAATTTTCTAAATTTCCCAGTGGAGTCCAAAATTTTGCTAATCCTTCCAATTTACTCTAACTTCCTTGAATTTCAGGTCAGTAATAATAATTGGGTGTTACAAGAAGACTTGGTTGGCACATCATTCAGTTAATAGCAAGTCATTTGTATCGCATATCCCTAAAAGGAAGTAGGGAGTTGTGAATAACTTAACATTGAAAGAACCAAGTAAAGGTAGGTTTTGTTCCTTTTTTTCAACTACGTCATTCTGTTGTGGAGTGCTCAACGGATTCAACTGGGATAAAATCTCATTCTCTATAAGGTATCCTAAGAACTTGTCAGACAAGTATTCCCCACCTCTTTCAGATAAAAGATTCTTTATGGACAAATCTAATTATTTTTCCACTTCTGCGCAAAACTCTCAAAATTTATCAAAGGTTTCCCTTTTGCAGTGCATTAGATACACATATCCGTATCAAGAATAGTCATTGATGAAAGTCATGTAATAATCGTAACCTCCTCAGGCACCGATGCTCCTGGGGCCACATACATCAATGTACACTAGCTCTAAGGGTTGGTTGGTCATTGTACCTTTTGCATTAAAAGAGCTCTTAGTCATTTTACCTTTCAATCTTCCTTGAGCATACTTAAGAGACCATCTTTCACGAGTCTTGTGATTCTTTCTTAGTTAATATGACCAATCCTTAAGTGTCATAGGTACCCCTGATTAGAGTGAGAAGTTTTAAGCTTCTTATTCACCATTTCAGTTTGAAGTATCACGTAGTTATTTAGTTTGATAAAGTAGAGATTATTTTTCATCTATCCATTATAGATCAAAGAATGATTTCTGTGAATAGCAATCCCTTTATTGAATGTCATGGAATAACCGTCATTAAATAAACATTCTATAGAAATTAAATTCCTCTTAAAACAGGGTATATAAAAGATGTCCTTTAAAACAGTCTTCCTAAAATTTTCAAAATGTAAAATAACTTCTCCCACTACTTCAGCTGAAACATAGCTCTCATCTCCAGTCCGATACGAGAGGCTCTTGTCATGCAAACTTCTCGTTTCATTGAACCCTTGTAAATAAACACATAAATGTTTAGTAGCTCTAGAATCAATAAGCTAGTTGTCAATTGATTCTTCCACTAAACAAGATTCAATCACAAAGAGTTACATACCTTTGGCCTTTTCGGCTAGGTAATCTTTATACTCTTTGCAATTTGATCTAAAGTGTCCTTTCTTGTTGCAAAAGAAACATTTTATCTTTTTAGGATCCTTCGACGACTGAGTCTTCTCCTTATCCATAAGAGGTGGAACCGAAGACTTAGTCAATTTTTTTATTTCCCTTAGTTTTCTGCTTCCCTTTAAAGGTCGATGGGTCAACAGCTAAGTTTGCCTCATGTTTCACCTGAAGTGGCTTACCACCATTCAACATCAGCTCATAGGATAGAAATTCCTTTATGAGCTAAGTCAAGGTAAGCGCCTTACTCCTCAGGTTGTAAGTGACCCTAAAGCCAATGAATTCCTTGGTTAAGGATTTGAACACCATTTCAATCTGAGTGTACACGTCCAGTTCAAACCCATTGTCCTTCGCTTCCGTGCAGAATCCCATTAGCCTCAGCATATGTTCTTTACCGTAGTACCAAGTTTTTGCTGGTAGTTTATCAAATTTGTAATAGGATTGTCGAGACAATGCGACTTGGCCTTTGAGTAATTCCTCCAAATTTGTCATGATCTCTTTAATAGTACAAAAATTCTCATGTTACTTTTGTAGCACACAACTCACACTAGCTAACATATAACATCAAGCAATCAAGTAAGAATTTCTCCAATAATTTCTTGCTTGGGCTGAGCTTTAGGCGACAAAGGTTCATCAAGGAAAATTTTGTGTTTCACACAGCTGAGAACTATCAGCAAGCTCTGTGTCCATTCACAATAGTTATCCCCATTCAATTTATTCTTAGTAAGAATGCTAATAAGAGGAGAAAGAGACATATTTGAACTGAAAAATAATATGGAACACTCATTACCCAGTTCAATCGTCGGACCCGAGTAATAAGATGCTACAAACAAATATCAAACAATTACATGCAATTTATTTATCAAAGTCTCAAATAAATATCAATTCATCAGATACAAGCAAGTATATCATGCTATTCAATCTATTTTGGGTTTATATCGAGCATACAAAAGCATAAAAAATAATTAGGTATTAAAGAGGGATCAAATTGAGTCAAAAATAAAAAGTTAAGAAAAATCTAAAAATAGGGGTCACACGGCCATGTTGATCTACCGTAATTCGATGTAGCAGATTAAACTAATTATCGCACTTTAAAAGCTTGAAAGAAAGCATTTTCAGTAAGTTTCAATTGTCTTTTCTTAAGTTTTTAATAAGTGAATAAAATGTGAAAATTAAGTCTTTTATTGACCTTAAAGGCCGAATGAGGCCTAAAGGTGAGCTAACGCACTTTGTAAGTGTGGAGGAGACTTTTAGAAGGAATACTAAACTGATATTGGTCGCTACATTGCAACACGAGATAATTGATGTCGCAACATAATGAGCAGAATGGAGAAATCTCAAGATTGCCTTCAATGTCACGAAACAGCCTAAGAGTATCACAACATACCCCTGAACATATTTCAAGAGGAGAACATTGATTGGCATGTTTTTACACAGGTCTTGGTGTGTCGCAACATCGACTCTGGAACGGAAATTAAATACAAAATAGGGGCATTTTGGTCCGTATAATCAAACTTAAAGCTCGAAAACATCAGCTAACCTAGGGTTAAGGACGACGACCACTTGGAATCTATAAATAGGCTCCTTTGGCACATGTTATAGACATCATTCAATTAGCCTAGATTCTCTCTTTTAAACTTAATTTAGTTTTCTTTCTTTCTTAGGTTTTTAGAATTTATTTTCGGTTATTCTTTGTCAAGAGATCTAATTTGTGGAGATCCTCAAACTCTGTGGATTCATTTTCATCTTTAAATAAAAATCAAGTGTTTTCTTAAACTCTACAATTTAATCCATTTATCATGTTCTCTCATTACACCAATTCCATATTGTTTATGAAATCCATGAGGAACTAATCCTCCTATGAGGGATTAGCAAGTAGAGGTATGATTTATTAACTATTTTGTAAGGTTACTCAACAGATCAGTTGTTTGGGAAAGGAAGAACGTGAAACAAACCCTAGTTCTGGCAACCCCAAAAAGTCATCAATGTGGAAATTAACTCAAAATTGGCATTACACATCCGTGAATTCCTTCACCCCAAACTAGTCTGGACTGTAAGGTCAAAGGATAAGCAGTCATTATTGACTCTTTATGTTAGTGGAAGATCGAAAGATCCCTCTAGGATAGCGACTAGTTGATTGACGAGGAACCCGAAACGACAATTGACTGGGATTACCAAAGCGAGCTAATCACCCATAATCAAGATTTGATTCACTCTACTCTTCTATCTCTTCAATTTTATTTCTTTTATGTTATTTTATTTTCTCATTATAAAAACCCTAAAATTTTTTTTATCTTGTTCTCATACTATAGCTGATTTAAAGTACTAATTAGATCTTTTAGTGTTTAGGTTAGAATTGATCTAGCACTCGCCTTACTTGGGTACGATCCTCGGAGTACTCATATACTTAATTGTAAAACTGTATTAAAACTCGACCCGTATACTTGCAAATACTACCTTGTATTTCTATAATTTTTTTGTAGAATTCACAATTTGGACATTACTATGTCCAGAGGCGGTCATGTGTCCCCTAACCGTGTGGAATGTTTGAGACCATATGGGTCAAAACTATAAATATTCAAAATTACATCACACGGTCATGTCTTTGGGCCGTGTAACAAACTGTGGCCGTGTGCACCAAAACTGAAACACCCCAAACCCAACCTAGAAGTTTGGCCCAAATCTGGCGTGTCACATTGAAGTGTTTTTTGAAAACCACGTTTTCATTAAAAACCCTTCTTAAAATTTCAAACTTCATTCCATTTAAAACTTGTATAAAACCTCAGTTTGCGTTTGTTTATTTTCAATTGAGGTTTATTAAAAATTTATTACCTTCAAAACCTTATTATTGCATAAGCTTAATTTAAAGCAAATGATTTACGAAAACGTGATATTTAAAAATTGAGTTGTGAAAACCTAATGTTAGAAAATAATTATGGTTTTGGAAAACCGTGTTCTACTTCTAGAAAATATAAATCACAATCTCATCAAATCCCAAATTTAAAATCCAGAATTATAGAGGCCTTATTACAACTCGAATCAAAATCAAATTGCAAAATAGAATAAAACAAGTGCAGTTGTGTGGCCCTCTTCGAGTCCCTCACAGCTCCGAACCGTCTAACGCTGGCGATTACCTGAAAGGTTAAAAATAGGGTGAGCTTATGAAAACTCAATGTGTAATCCCCTTATTAAAGAAACAGAATCAGTATAGGCCTGAGCCCTTAACAGTAACAGTATTAGTGTGGGCCTTATCCCGATACGATAACGGTGGCAACTAGCCTTAGCCCCTATCAGCCTTGGTTGGTCATTCTACCATATCAAATGGCACATATCACATATATCTGGGCCTAAGCCCATCCCAATATCAGAATCAGTATGTCATGTATGCAGTATGCCATGTCAACACTCCTTATGTAGCACCGGTTCTGGCACTAACCAATATTGCAGAAACGCTGTCAATTACATATTCGGCTAAAAGCCATCAGTGGGTCCACAGTTGTCTCATGCGACCCGTGCGACCCTCACATATCAATCACTTCCTCCAATACAAAATCCCAACCCCATGCAGTATGTCATGTATGCAGTATGCAATGTCATAGATCATACGTGTATGCAATATGTCATACTCAGTAATAGTCATATAAATATCATAAAGCAAAACGGTCAGACATAGCATAAGGCCATAACAGTCATTTCATCTCCTAGGGGTATAACGGTCATTCTACCCTATTGGGGTATTTTGGTAATTTTACCCATCGAGGGTATTTCAGTAATTTTACCCATTGGGGGTATTTTGGTAATTTTACCCATCGAGGGTATTTCGGTAATTTTACCCATCAAGAGTATTTCGATAATTTTACCCATAAGGGGTATTTCGATAATTTTAACCATCGAGGGTATTTTGGTTATTTTACCCTATGGGGGTATTTTGGTCATTTAACAACCTTTCTGAAGGTCTACAGTCGCCTCGAGCAACACAGATAACCTAAATGCTTATAATGGTGTAAATGGGCCCAAGTGAGCCCACACGCTCGTGTGGCCCACTAAGCCCAAAACTGCCCTTCGCCATGCGATCGTCATGGCTGGCTCATTATTTCCTATCCATCCAAGAAAATTTTACTCGAGTAGGGACAACGGGCCCATTGGGCCCACTTGGCCCATTCCGGTCTATTTGGCCCAAATACAACCTAAGACCACGAGATCACTCATGGTACCTTTTTCGTTGTATCGACTTATCCACATGCACGTTCGTGCAATAGCCGTAGCTGTACTTTTGACTTTTCGATTTTTCGGTATTTTGAGATTTCGGCATTTGCTGATCTACGATTGGAGTGGTGCGTGTACACACCTTGTTGAAGAAAAACGCAGTAGCCCACGAGCGTAGAATCTATATTCGATTAAGGTACTCGGTTAGTCATTCCATTAATAAGATTTAACAAGCCTTTCTAATACAGAAGCCGAACCCAAGATTAATAACTACCTTAACTAAATCGGCTTATACTTCCTAAGTCGTATGATTATGAAACAATCTCACCTCCTTGTGGTTTATCTGTACCACAACCATTATTAAGCATCAATATCCAATAACCAAGGTTAATCAAATACTAACCTAAGGAAAACACATGGCCAACAAGAGAACTAGCATTCGGCCACAGAACCAACAAACCTTGACGATGCAGATTAAAGTAGATGGGAAGGAAGAGAATCGGTCACGAACAGCAATCAAATGTCGACCGAATCAGAAGAGATGATGAAGAAAAGATAACTAATATTTGGCCTAATTCCAGATTAAGAAAGAATACTCAAGGTTGACAGAGATGAAAAGTTACAGAAAAAGAAATAAAGAGAAGGAGAATTCGGTTTTAAGTAGGTGAGAAGAAGAACTTCGAATGAGTAAGAAATGAAGGAGAGAAGGGATTGGTTCGGTCAAATTGAGAAACAATAAGAGTAGAAAAGTGCCAAGAGGGGGAGAATAAAGGGAGAATCGGCACAAGCAGCAATTGTTGAAAAGAAAAAAATAGCAGAGAAAAGGGGTATTGCTCGATTTTGGCAGGAGGCGAAACAAACTGAAATGAAAGGAATGACTAGAGTAAAATCAGCCACTACCCACATCACTATTTCAAAATCGGACAAAAAGAGCCAAAAGCTGAAATGACTAAAAGAAAAAAATGGCATCCCTACAACACACTACCCAAATTTCCAAAAGCAAAGACCCCATTTCGGCACCAACTTTCACCTACCCAACTTCCCCTGATTTCCTCCCCTTACATCTTCATGATCCCCTCCTTAATTTCCTCCATGATCCACTCCTTAAATCACTCATTTGACCCATTCAAACTCTCTAACACAGAGTTCAAATCCAACACCAACTCTTGCCTCCTCATGAGCAAAATAAATAATCCCATTTGCATGCAGTGAGACTTGAACCTCTAACCTCCTTGCCACACCTGTGTCACCACCTCCTTGCCACACCTGTGTCGCCACCTTACCACTACACCACAGGCTCTTTTTGTGGCATAAATCTACCACATTCATTTATAAAGCCTACAATCTACCACATTCATTTATAAGGCCTACAATCTAGAGTCAAAAATTTACAAACTCGATTATCAAATTACGGGGTTCTGAAAATTTCATTCCTGTCCCACTAAAATTGGGTTGTTACACTTGTACTCTACCAAACTATCTAATTAACAAATTCGTCAGACCAAATTTTAATATAATATTATATTAAACTCGTAAATATTATTAAATAATATTTATGGACTCGATTAATAGAGAATGGGGTTTAAAACCATCGTTTTTTACAGCACTGACTTTTGGGTCGTTACAATTCTCCCCTCCTAAAAAACATTTTGTCCCCGAAATGTACCTAAAAGAAGTGGGGTACTAAGATTTTATTTCTGAATCAATTATTCATTTGATATCCTTTCTTATCAGCCCTCAGACTCATTTAACCAAATCGCATAGTGTTTCACATGCGATCGATATTAGTATATCGAAATTTTACATTTGAATCATCAATCTCGATATCAACCCAATTCATATTTCATTTAACCATTCATATGTTATAACTTTATTAATCTTCCCTATGCACAAGTTCGATACATAGATCAACCAACTTTTTTCCCAATCTAGCATCATGATATATCATTGTATAAAATCAAAATAATCATACTGGCACATAATTGCATCATCGGATGAACTAACGCAATTATATCGGCACACTAGGTGCATATTGGCACATAAGCGTAAATTGGAACCAATTGTGCATCATCAGGTATACCAAAGCAACTATACTAGCACCCACAATGCATCATTGGATATACAGAAGTAACTATACTGGCACACACGGTGCATCATCGAATATACCGAAGCAACTATTCTAACACCCACAATGCATCATCGTATAAACCGAAGTAAGTATATCGACACACACAGTGCATCATTGGATAAGCTGAAGCAACTATACTATCACACACAGCGCATCATTGGATAAACCGAAGTAAATCTACTAGCACACACAGTGCATCATTGGAATAAACCGAAAAGTCACCTATAAATTTAATAGGTAACCAATTTCCCATTACATTATAAATTCAATCCAATTCTATCAATCTCAATTTCTCATCAATTCACCATTCCAATACAATATGTAACATATTTCAATTCAATTTAACACCGAGTACCACATCTCAACTAAATTGTACTACTTCTGTTTATTACATAAGTGATTAGCCCAACCATTTAAATCACAAGCAGTAATTCATCATTTAGTATATATATTCCACATACACATATGTTTAATTTTGCCTTAGTGTTTCAAAAATTTCTGTGTCTATAAGCTTACTCGTATTCAAGTAGTCCTCGAGACTTTTTTTTAACCCAAATCGTAGGATGTCATATTTCAAATTTTCGTTAGTTTCATTTCATCACCAATTGACCATTTCATGTATTTTTAACTTTATTAACCACTTTTGGTATTAGTATGAGGACACAAACTCATCACCTCGAGTTGCGCAGCAATAATGACCTACCACCCCGGATTGCTCAGGAGTAATGGTTTTCATATAGCATTCAGGACCTAAAGCATTTCAGTTGTTTCTGTCGTGTGCCGAATGATTATTAAATTATCCAAAAAAAATTCGTTACAAGCAGATTGAGTCACTTTCTTTTGGTTTAAACTCTATTACAATCAATCAATTGCCATATGTCACAACATGCTTCAAATCAACTTTATATCAACTATCTAATGGCAACCAAAATTTAGAGTTTATACTCTATTCAATTCAGTCTTATTCTTAACATTCAATACTTATAATCACAATCCAATTTATATGATAATTATGATCTTATTTTGATCCACATTCATGTAAATAATATAATTTTGTAAACAAGTAAATTGATTTTTAAATCATAAAAATTATACATACCAAATCCCCGTGCAATGGATTCTCCAGTAATGATTCCTTGGCTTCTAGCTGTCAAGATAAATCTTTAAGTAGTAGCAAAAACATTCTTATTATTTTTCAGATAAACTCAAGCTAAAGGCTATAGGTATCTGCACCAGTAATACGCTCCTATTTAATTCCAGCATTCACTTCTTATAAATGATTATTACTACTAATGTATGCTCCACAACATAACTCAACTCATTAGACATTTTCAAATATAAGACAAAATAAATAACAACCACCATTCAATCCTGACTCAAACTCAACTCAACCTTGGCATGTACGTTAAGTCTCAATATGAGCTCAATTTAGTTAAAAAATCGGCTAAACTTATAGCTCTGATACCAAAAAATATAACACCCCTTACCCGGTCTGATCGTCAGTTCAAACCAGTTCAGAAGCATCAACCTCAAACCAAAATCATCATTTATAACAACCAACCTATGTGTCTAACCAATATGTCACAATTGGCACCTCAATCAATAAACCACAATCAACTAAAACATTATGTGCATACCATTTCAATATGTCCTCCAAGGTTCCTCAAACTATGATTCAATTAACACCAAACTAACCATTTGATAAAATCTCAAATTGACTCCTCTTCATCTTCATTTCAGATGCACCAAAACTACTAAACCATTTCAAGCATAATATAGACATAAGAGTCACTTTTGCACATCTATTTTATAACACCTTACCTAGCTACCAATTAAACTATCAACTATACAATCCAACTACTCAACTAAATGCCAATAACATGATCATTTCCATCACTTGTACACATATATGCATACATATAATTACTCAAAATACTTACACAATCCATATAAACATCATATAAACATAAGACATCCTAAGTACTTGCCGAGCTCAAAATGAACACATCATCAACACTTGAGTTTGGGATTCCTACAGGATGCTGAGATGATAATCAAAACGTAAGGTGCCTAACTAGTGCATGAAAAATAAAATCGTATGCTGAGTGTAACTCAGTGGTATTCCCATAATCGAACATTAAAACATATTATAAATTCTATAATACATTTTAACATGTCAATCTACAAGCCCTAATACATCACCTAATTATTCAATCTATCCGCACATCTTAAACCGAGTTATCATAGTTGTAGCATATACATTTTTCCCTGTCTCAATCGAAATGATTAAATCATGTAATGTCAAATCCGCAATTCCAAATTTAAAATTCGTTATACATTATCCAACCTTATTTCAATTTTGTTTATACTCAATTTATCAATTCTACAACATAATTTAATCAACCAATCATTAAATCACATATGTGACAACATAACTCAGCATCAACTAAATTCAATTGTATAGTTATAACAATATACCATATTTTCAAATCTATTCGATTTAGTCCTTATCGCATACAAGTAATTCAAATTGATTCAATTCAGCTCGTTCTAGCATTTCCAACTTACCTTATCTTATTACCATCCAACACAGTTCGTAAACGCAACAATTGAAAAGATTCGGGTTATAGAAATACAAAGGTGTAATGCCAAAAATAGCTCCTAATGTTTGGCTGTTTGGTCACTTTAGTCCTGAACCTTTTTTTTGGATCACTTTCACACCTAACGTTTTTCTTTGTCAAATTGGTCTGTTTTTAACGGACATGCTAATGTGGCTGTTAGTTTACTAACAGTCAACATTAATCTCTAATATGGCGGTCCAAATGTAATTAAATGCTGACATGGCACTATTTTGTCTTATAGGTCATGTCAGCAAATTATTATAAAATTATTAAAATTATTTTATTAAAATATATTTTTAATGTTTATTTTAATTATTCATCATCATCACCGTTTCTTCAATCAATATTATTTTTCCCTTCCATCTGATTTTTGAAGACAAAAAAAAATCAAACCTTCATCTCCATTGATTCTTATCTCAAAAGCAATTGAACCTAGTGAGCTAAAAAACAAAAAAAAAATGCCTTCTTCTCCATTGATTCTTATATTAGATTTAGGGTTTTTTTATTAAAAACCCATAATATGGAAGCAAAGATTTAGGGTTATTGATTTCATCTGGGGGCAAAGAACAGGTTTTTGATATTCTTATATTCTTTTATTGTTGTTCCTTTCGACATTCAAGAACTGGGTAGGAAACCCATTCATCATTTGAACCGTGGTTGTTTGCTTTGTTTCCACTTACGTTTTCTTGTTTTGCTTGCTCTACCTTCACTGTATTTCTTGGTCTTTTATCCACTGCGGTTCCTCAATGCATTGGGAAAATGGGTATTGAGTTTGGGTTTTTGGAAAGTTTTAGAGGGGAAGCTCGAAGAGATGAGGCTTGAAGAGCTTCTATGACTATGGGAACTCGGGAAAGTGCTTAAGGCGATAATAACAAAGTGAGACTGAGCAACCAATAAAAATGAAACCTTTATATATAGTCAGAGCCTCAAATCTAGATTGTGGAACTACTTTGAGGGTTGCCTCAAACCTGTTTCAAAAACCCAGGTTTTTAAGTTTCATTTTTAAAAATTTTCAAATTTTATGGAAGAAAATGGGCAGCCAATTTTTGGAGGATGAAGGGATCTTAGGGAAGAAACAATGGGGAAGAAGATTGGAGACGACGACGACGATGATGAAAAATGGAAAGAAACAGTGGGGGAGAAGAAACTGGGGAAGAAGAACAATGGAAATTAACGTTAAAAATAGAATTTAATTTAATAATTTTATATTTTAAAAAAATAATTTTAATGGTTTTAAAATCATTTGTTCACGTGACATATAAGACAAAATAGTGTCACATCAGCATTTAATTACATTTTGACCGTCATGTCAACTATTAATGTTAATTGTTAGTCAACTAATGGCCACATCAGCATGTCCGTTAAAAATAAACAAATTTGACAAAAAAACGTTAGGCGTGAAAGTGATCCAAAAAAACATTAAGGACCAAAGTGACCAAAAAGCCAAACATTAGGGGATATTTTTGGAATTATGCCAAATACAAATCATAAGCTCTGAGCTATTCGTTGCTGACTTCGTCTTTTTCTTTCTTTTTAGAGAAATTTGTGTTTACATTAGCCACGAATTAACACAAACATACCAAATTATCAATATAAAAAAATTCATACTCGATTGTAAATTTACATAGCATTCACATTTTATTCAATTTAGTCCCTAAAACCAGAACTAACATAACTGCCAAATTAAGCCTCCAATTTTAATACTGATTTCACTCTAAGCCTAATTTAACTTCATATCTTTCATTTTTGTCACAAATTTTGAATTTTTTTCAATTTAATCCCTATTGCACAAAATCATCAATTGGCTTTATAATTTACTCTTTTTTAATACTAAACTTAAAATATATCAAATTGCTCCCTAAAACTTAAATTAATCAACAATGGTAACATCCACAAACTTTAACAAAGAATGAAAAATACAATATAAGTCAATTAACTTGAATTTCCTAAATTCGAAAACATAAAAATTTTAAGAAAAGACTAATTTGGACTAACCATATTAAGCTTTGAAATTTTGGTAACCAAGCCTCAAGTCCTTCTCCCCTTTTCTTCTTTGATTCGTAAATGTGGAAATGTAAAGAGAAATAAGTTTTTCTCTTTCATTCCACCATAATATCACATTTTATTATTATTAAATTTTAATTTATGTTATTTTATAATTAAATAATGTTTTATTGAATATAAACATATATAATGTTTAGTTAACCTGAATATATACTCATATTCTTGGTATATTTCTCATATAATCCCTCAAATTAAGTTCTAATTGTAGATTCTTTAAGGGTTGAACTTTTAATGTTTTTATGTTTTAGTCCTTATACCGTAATTAAACACTAATTCGATAAAATTACCCGACCAAAATTCAATTCACTTCTAATATAATTCCTTAAATATTTAATAAAAATATTTATGAGTCCAGTTTCTAGAAATGGGGTCTCGATTCCTTGTTTTCTAAAACCACTAACTTTAGGGTTAAATCACTTATACTTAACTAACTGTCTAATTAGATATTTTATTATATCTAAATTCAATTTAAATTTATGGTAGACTCGTAAATATTTTTAAATAATATTTACAGACTCAATTTTCAAATACGGGGTTCTAAAATCGCAAATTTTAGTCCCACTAAAATCGTTTTGTTACACTTGTGCCTGTACCTTAACTAACCGTCTAATTAGCAAATTCGACAGACCAAAGTTCAATACAATATTATAGTAAACTCATAAATATTATTAAATAATATTTACGAACTCGATCAATAGAGAACGGAATTTCGAAATCACCATTTCTGATACCATTGACTTTCGGGTCGTTACACAATAAAGATTCACTAATTACTATTTTTTATGAAGCAAATATTTTCATTTCATTAACATATCAAGAATGCAATATGATGCATGCGTCTTGTATTAAAATATTGAAAAAAAAATTTGTAACAACTTGTTTTCTATGGTTTTGGGACCACAATTCCGAAGAGTAAGTCCGTAGATATTATTAATTAATATTTATTAGTTTACTAAAGTGTTGTATTAAAAATTTAGTCCAGTAATTTTGATGTTCGATTGGTCAATTAAGGTATAAGGACTAAATCATAAAAACCACTAAAGTTAACTAATATTGATTTTTATTACTTAAAAAGGGGCTAAAATGTTCTAGTGGAAGTATTTATATGGCAAAAATCCTCTTTTGGAGTTTGGTGGACGATGGGTAAATGGTTGGTTTGTAAATTATTCTAAATATAATATGAATTTAGTATTATAATAAAAATAATAAATGTTAAAAGAAACATAAAACCATTATCAGCCTTATTTTCTTCACCTTCACTGAATATTCAAACAAAAATTAAGGGAAACCATTGTTCTTCCATTGAAGCTTACAGTTCTCTTGTATGTAAGTCTCTCAAGTACTCATTTTTTGAAATTTTTATGTTTTTGAGATGATTGTAACTTAATCTAGCTAACTCGTGCCTCCATTTTCAAAACTGATAAAAATTTTAAAAGTTTCCATTGATTAAATTAGAAGCTTTTGATTTAGTGACCGGGTCGGGTGAGGGGGGTTATAATTTTTTTCGTTGCTACGATCATTCTCAAATCGATCAATCATGTCATATTGCGGTCCTATGATTAACTAGCAAGAACATCAATTACATCTAATCAGTTCGTGAATCTTTATTCTTAACAATCCACACAAACCAACGACCGTTTAATGTTTGGCCATCATCTCTAGCTTAAATATCATTTCTTGGGAAACTATTTAGTAAGAGACGATCTTGACTTTGTAACCATTAACTCAACACCCATCATGAACATGTTTTCATTTATGAGTCATCTTGGGACAATCTCACTAAGAGTCATGCATGACTAGTTGTCCTTAAAAAGAAATTTCATCTGCTGAACCCACATGATAAAGTTTATCTTAGGGTGCGACCAGGGTAGGAACCGGCTTGAAATTTTATCATGCTATCACTTAAGGACAATCGATGGAGATCGTAGGACATGTTCAAGGACCTTCTCCCACTCAATATTTTTAAAAAATATGTAAGGTTTCTTTTATACTCCTAATTTCAAAAATGATCATACAAGAGTTATAACACCCTATAACTAACCCGATTTATCGAATTCGAATATAAGATGTCACAATAATTACATACCTATCAATGTTTTACAATCTACGAAAGTCATAATGAATGTACATCTTATTTATTTAAAATCTTTTCTACGACAATAAGTTTGAATAAAACATTTATCGTTTGTCACAGACTTTCAAAGGTAGTATAAAACCTTACAACATAAATGTTTGATTTAACAAACATATTCATAGCGTGTATTACTATTTTTCATTTGAAAAAACATATTTCTAAGAATGGCCCTCTATATGCATAATATTGCCCTCGGTCTACCACCTTGGTGCATCCTTGGTTTGGTCTCTCCTAGCGCACAGGTTAAATTCTCAAACTTGCATACCAAAAGGTACATATAAGTTTAAAGGAACTTAGTGGACCTCACTCATTATTACCTTTAAACGGTGTTGTAGAATTCTTCAACTCAAAGGTTTGGACTCCTTCTTAAACCTTGGCAGATACCTTTCTAATTCTTGATTGGTTGATAACCATACGTTAATCTCTGCACTTAACCATCTTATACTCATTTCACCTGATTAGTGGATCACAAACCTCACACCATATTTCAAATCCCATTACACGAATTTTTTACAAAGAGTAGTTGTCGGTTGCTACTCTTAACATATTCCTTCATAGAATTTAAATTATTAGAAAACTAGTTACATTGTATTTTCAAATCAGTCTAGACAACCAGACTTGCTTTGAAGAATGTAACGTTTCATTCAAGTAATAGAATCCCAGCTGACTTCAATACCAAACCTAAGAAATTTCATGTTTGACAGACACTTTCACCACCAACATTCCAAATACCCTAAGTTCTCTGTCATGGCAATTACCATGACAGAATCATTAAACGGGTTCACTATCAAGCACTCTTTTAGATAATGCCTCATAGGCATGCCCAGGTCTTACCACAGGATGAAATAACAACTCACCACAAAGGCTTCCCAAATGATACGCCATAAAAGATTTCCAGAGAATTCTCAAGCTTACCGTCCTGACAGATCTCGTGTTTATGGTTTCAGTGAACTACATCTTTATCATGTTGGCCTTCGTGTTACTATCCCGGTGAACCAACACAATAGATGTCATTGAGCCTCACTCACATGGTCTTACACAGTATCACCATCTTGGCATATTATCAAATGGTTCCATGCGGCCTCAGCCACATGGTCTTACACATATCGTATTCACCTGCAAGGTTGGGCTGTGATTTGTCAGTCTAGTTTGCAATAGAACTTTCCTACCAAAGGCATCACAAATAAAGTTTTTTTCTACATTTTCATATAAAACAGATTTGTCAGTACTAGAATAATATAGTAGAAAGGTATTAGACAATGACCATACTCGCGCAAGCAACACAACTTATCATACTTACCCAGACTCCATGAGCCAACTCATCACAGTAGAGACACTTATATAAATCTCATTCATATTTATAATAGAATCATACTTTCTAACACATAATTCCTCATTCAAGTATATCACACACCGTTATACCATGTTGCACATTGTTCACTTCATTTACGTACTTACAGATACTTCTCAAAAAACACACGTACACATATTTACATCACTCTACCAAAATACATACCTGTTCATAGGAACATCAACCATAACATAATCAACATAAAATGACATGCAGGAGTCAGGTTTAAAGGCTCACCAAAAACCTACATTTATTTCAACCTAGAGTTTCTATTTCGATTGTCTTTCCTAATCCAGTAGTAGCAACTGCTTAAAAGATCATAAGATTTCTATTAGAATCCTCATTACAGGCATTTTAGTTACATTTCAACTACATGCAACCCCCATACAGGGCCTTCTTGGAACATTTTTCCTTTTTATAATTGTAACGTACAAAGCTGTAAGACTTACCAAAAGTAAGAATCATCTACTCATTAGATGAGATCTTATTCTAATCTTAACGAAGAAGAAGAAATGGTTGTGAAGGTAGAAAGAAGAACCTAAACATTAAGCAGATAGAAAAACCATTTGAAATGGTCCCCTCCTCTAAACACTCTTAGTCCCCTAGATTTCCCTACCAAATCCAGGGTAGGCAAAAGAAAATCTAGCGAAGGTTAACCTTACTGTTGACTAGTCATGGGGAGGGTTAAATCAATCTAATTGACTCCTATTGAGAAATGGCCAACCATGTTTCTTGTGATGATTTGTTTAGTTGGTTTGTTTTAGTGTACAAGCAATCTTTCACATATCTTGCTACTTTTCTCTTTACTTTCATCTCTACTTTTGTTACTACACAATCCCAACAACTCCCAACTAAACCCAATACAAAATCTAATTGATAGTACTCATGCGAATTCGGCGTACCATATCTTAATGGTGACTCATGTTCAATGTGACTTTAAATGCAATTAAGTTTCCTACAACTGCCTCATACACATGATAGCTTCTTATTGCTCAAACAAAACTCTAGGGCATACCTCTTCATAGGAGCGCACTTTCTTGGGCGTAATTTATGTTCTCTTGGAAACATCCTACGATGAATTCCTTGGATACTACCAATATGTGAATGCTTTAACGCTAGTATGCGTCAATACTCTAACTCAACATTAGGCCAATAGGATCGTGGAGTATGTTACCACAATGTTCAACTGAGAAAAATATAATGTCGGTAATGACAATATATCGCAAAGAAAAATAGAAATAGAAAAATAAAGAACACACAAGTTTTACGTGGAAACCCTTTCGGGAAAAAACCACGGGCAGAGGAGAAGAAAATTCACTATATCGAAAACTTAATTACAAGAGGAGTAGACTATGCCTATTTATAGGCTTGTAAACCTTATTCTAAAATAAAATAAAAGAAGTATAATTCTATAGGGATTTTACTTTTATTTTATTTTACCATAGCATTTTATTTAAATAAGAATTTGGGTCACTTAATTCTAACAATCTCCACCTTAACACGAATTCTTAATGAACAAGTTCTTCATCGCGAATTCTCAACGAACAATTTTCTCCACCTCTTCCATAAATCCCCTTAAGGGTTTATTTGCAACAATGAACACCAACCAAGTCTAAGAAATACTCAAACTTGGTTATAGGAAGTGACTTAGTCATCATATCTGCAAGATTTTCATGAGTACTAATTTTGCTCACAACAATATCACCACGAGCAATAATATCATGAACAAAATGATACCAAACATCAATGTGTTTTGTTCTCTCATGAAACATTTGATCTTTTGTAAGGAATATGGCACTCTGACTGTCACAAAATACTGTATTGATTTGAAGGTCTTCATTGAGTTCACTAAAGAGTCCCTTCAACCATATAGCTTCTTTACAAGCCTCAGTAATCACCATGTACTCAACTTCAGTGGTAGACAAAGCGACTGTAGTTTGTAAAGTGGCTTTCCAACTGATTGCACAACCTCCGATTGTAAAGACATAACCGGTGAGAGATCTTCTTCTATCGAGGTCCCCAACAAAATCAGCATCAACATACCTAATGACTCCATCTCTAGTTCTTCCAGACTGTAAGCAAACAGTGGTAGTACCTCGTAAGTATCTTAAAACCTACTGAACTGCTTTCCAATGTTCTTTACCTGGATTCGCCATGTATCTACTAACTGTATTAACTGCATATGATAAATCTGGACGTGAACAAACCATGGCATACATGAGAGATCCCAGTGCACTAGAGTATGGAACATGTGACATGTACTCAATCTCATCATCTGATTGTGGAGACAAAGCCGATGAAAGTCTGAAATGGGCTGCTAAAGGAGTACTAACAGGCTTAGCATTCTGCATATTGAATCTGGAAAGAACTTTCTCAATGTACCCTTTCTGACTTAGATACAATTTACATGCTTTTCTATCCCTGAGAATCTCCATACCAAGTATCTTCTTTGCTGGTCCCAAGTCTTTCATCTCAAATTCTTCACTTAGTTGGGCTTTGACCTTTCTTATCTCTCCTTTATCTTTCGTTGCTATCAACATGTCATCAACATAAAGGAGTAGATACACAAAAGAACCATCACTATTTTTCTTAAAGTAAACACAACTGTCAAAGCTACTTCTTTTAAAATCACGAGAAGTCATAAAGGAATCAAACCTCTTATACCACTGTCTTGGTGACTGTTTCAAACCGTAAAGGGACTTTTTCAGAAGCAAACATAGTCCTCTTTTTTTGAAACTGTAAAACCCTCTGGTTGTTGCATGTAAATATTCTCCTCAAGTTTTCCATGCAAAAATGTAGTTTTTACATCTATCTGCTCAAGCTCCAAATCATGCATGGCCACAATACCAAGCAAAGCTCGAATCGAACTATGCTTCACAACTGGAGAGAACGCATCTGTGAAGTCCACTCCTGGAATTTGACTATAACCCTTTGCAACAAGCCTTGCTTTATATCAGGGTTCTTCAACTCTTGGAGTCCCCTCTTTCTTTTTAAACACCCATTTACAACGAACAACCTTTTTACCTTTAGGAAGTTTCACAAGATCCCATGTTTGATTTTTTTGTAGTGATTCCATCTCCTCTTGCATAGCAAACATCCATTTTTCTGAGTCTTCACAACTAACCGCCTCTGAATAATTAGATGGCTCTTGATTTGCATCTATATCTTCAGCCACATTTAAAGCATAAACAACTAGATCAGACTCGACATACTTCTTTGGAGGTTTAATTTCTCTTCTAGTTCTATTTTTGGCGATAGAGTATTGTGGTGAAGAAGCAACTCTATTTTGAATTTTTGTACTGGCTTTAGTAGTCGATTCTGTTGTAGATTCTAGATCAATCTGATGCTCCACCTGCTTTTGATTTTCTTTATTGGAAGAGTCTTTAAGAGATAAGTTAGGTAGCATAGCGCTTTCATCAAAAACAAGATCTCTGCTAATCACAACTTTTCTATTTTCAGACACCATAACTTATACCTTTTACACCGACTTTATAACCAAGAAAAACACATTTAATAGATCTTGGTTCCAATTTTCCATTATCCACATGAGCATACGCAGGACAACCAAAGATCTTTAAATCAGAATAGTCAGTAGGATTACCAGACCATATCTCTTGTGGAGTCTTTTTCTCAATGGAAACGGATGGAGATCGGTTGATCAAAAAACAAGCAGTAGAGGCTGTTTCTGCCCAAAATGACTTTGATAAGTTGGCATTTGACAACATACATCGAACCTTCTCCATGATCATTCTGTTCATTCGTTTTACAACGTTGTTTTGCTGTGGAGTATGACGAACTGTCAAGTGTCTCATGATCCCTTCTGACTGGCATAGTTTATTAAATTCATCAGAACAGAACTCTAAGCCATTATCTGTGCAGAGATATTTTATTTGCTTTCCCGTTTGTTTTTCAATCATGGTTTTCCAAGACTTAAATGTGGAAAACACATCGCTTTTCTGCTTCAGGAAGAACGCCCACACTTTTCTGGAAAAATCATCAATAAAAGTTAGCATATAATTAGCTCCACCTCTCAAGGCACTGGATGGCCCCATAGATCGTAATGTATATACTCTAACGTTCCTTCGTGTTATGGATTCCTCCGTGAATCGAACTCTCTTTGCTTCCAAAAATACAAGGTTTCACAGAACTTCGCTTGCAAATTCCTTGCCCATCAAAAGTCCTCTTTGCTCAATTCGCCATGCCATTCTCACTCATATGCCCTAGGCGATATGCCAAATTTTAGTAATATCATCATCGACAAGGAAGAGGATGACACAACTACATCACCAAGAATGAAGAAACCTCAAAAACATATAACTTGGCAGTCTTTCTCTGCCCTTTCATCACAATGAGGGAACCTTTGGAAATTTTCAAAACCCCACTTTCAGCTGTGTATTTGTACCCTTTTGAATCAAGAGTACTCAATGAAATTAAATTTCTCTTTAATTCTGGAACATGTCGTATGTCACTGAGTGTTCTGACAAATCCATCAAACATTTTAACTCTAACTGCTCTAACACCTGCAATTCTACATGAAGCATTATTTCCCATCAACACAATACCTTTAGACATTGTTTCGTAAGTTGTAAACCAATCCCGATTGGGACTCATGTGGAAGGTGCAACCCGAATCAAGGATCCACTCATCGCTCGCTTTGGAATTGTTGACAGAAGTGACTAGAAGTTCACCATCACTGTAATCTTCTACAACATCAGCTTTACCAGAATTTTCTAGTTGTTTTCCATTTTGATTCGCAGCCTCCCTTTTGATATTATTATGTAGCTTATAGCACTCTGATTTAATGTGTCTTTTCTTCTTGCAAAAGTTACAAGTTTTACCTCTGTTTGAAGACTTCGATCTACCTTTAGATTTACTGCGAGGATTCCGTTCCTGTGTCCTTCCACGATCATCATCAGCATTTCGATCTTGTCTCGTAAGAACAATAAGACCCTCTCCCTGAGAGTCGATTTTAACCATAAGATGCTTCATCTTATCATACGAGGTTAAAGAATCATAAACCTCATCAACTGTGAGAGACTCGCGGCTATATAAAATCGTATCTATAAAGGTTGAATAAGATGAGGGCAACGAACAAAGTAGAATCAGCCCTAGATCTTCCTTATCATACTAAACCTCCATGGCCTCCAAGTTTGAGAGAATTTCTTTGAACACTGTTAAGTGTTCGTGCACAGATGCACCTTTCTCCAAACGATGAGCATAAAGACGTTGCTTCATATGTAGTTTGCTAGTTAGAGTTTTCGACATACATATTTGTTCCAACCTCTTCCATTATCTAGCGGTAGTCTTTTCCTTCATCACATCCTGCAAAATTTCGTTAGACAAATGTAGATGTAATTGTGTTAACGCCTTTCGATCCTTGCGCTTCTTCTCTTCTTCTGTCAAAGTTGAAGGCATCTTATCTACCTCTAGTAGGGCTTCCTCTAAGTCCATCTGTGCAAGAACTGCTTGCATCTTTATCTGCCACAATGCAAATCTGGTGTTACGATCCAACAGCGAAATTTCGTACTTCAAAGACGTCATTACCGTGATTGAGATGAACAATCCAGAAGCTCTGATACCAATTTGAGAAAAATATAATGTCAATAATGACAATATATCGCAAAGAAAAATAGAAATAGAAAAATAAAGAACACACAAATTTTACGTGGAAACCCTTTCGAAAAAACCACGGCAGAGGAGAAGAAAATTCACTATGTCGAAAACTTAATTACAAGAGGAGTAGACTATGCCTATTTATAGGCTTGTAAACCTTATTCTAATAGGAGTGAAACTCCTTATTCAAATAATATCAAATAGATGGAGTTTAATAAGGTTTAGAAACCTTATTCTAAAATAAAATAAAAGAAGTATAATTCTATAGGGATTTTACTTTATTTTATTTTACCACAGTATTTTATTTAAATAAGGATTTAGGTCACTTAATTCTAACATCAACAATTTACATACCTACCTTACTCATCTTTTTTATGTTTAGGTAGTTGAATGACCTACTTAGTTGGTTACAAGCATACAAGAAATGTTTTACCACTCTGATTAGTGGTTGTAGTTACGTTTGGTAAAAACATTAGACTTCACATCTTGTTAAGAAAGTTTAGCCTCAGTTTTCAAGGGTGATAGTGGGATGTTTGACCTTCCCACTAAGCTTATTTTTCACTATTTGTGCTATATAAGGATGCCTATAGCCAGCATGTTTCACCTTTGTTTCTCTATGTTCTTCCATATGTCTCTAAAATTTTTAGTTATCTTTGCTAGAGGAGACAAGGAAAGTTTCCAAAAGCTTGTCAAAATGCCATTGATAAGTACAAGCTGGCTAGTAATTTCTGGGAAACCCTTAGGATGTTGTCAAAGGAATTTATGTCTTTGCATTAGTGCATGCATGATCAATTGTTAGTAGATGAAGATTCTGATGATTATGATTGTTTCTTATTTAGCTCAAGAAGCTAGCGAAGGTTCGAGCAATCGAGGCAAATGACCAATAGAGAAGATTCTATCCTGAAGCTGCTGGTGAGTTCCTTCTTGTTTCCTTTGAGTTATGAAAATTCTATGATATGTGATGTGTGAAAGGTAAGTTGTACCTACTGAAGATGGGTCAATGTGTCTTGTATTAACGAGTGTGTAGTAAGTTCATGATGTGTACGTGAGCATGGCCATGGTCAAGGTAAAAATACTCACTTTGTGTACAAGCCCAATATCAGGCTATCTATGACATGTGAAAATGTAGAAAGAAGCATTATTTATGATGCCTTCGATAGGGAAACTTTATTGCTAACTGAACTGACACATCATAGCCTGACCTTATGGGAGAACACATCTTCAATTTAACAAGGAATATGAATATTAAAATGATTATGGCTAACTCGCGATTCTGATTTCTAAAATATGGGTCAGAGGCTGGCACAAGGTTGGGTCATAGGAAAACATACATGATTGAGGGAAGTATGTATAAGTCGATGGTATGTACCCTCCAAGGGTACTGTATGCATTATATTAGCGAAGTGTTGTCGCTAAAGAATAATATTGGCAACTTGGTATAATGTCTTTGTATGACTGAGTCTCGAAATTGTCATTCTCTTTGGGTTACTATCAGTAACTTGATAACCATTTTGCATCTATTTAGAACTTACTAAGCTCAATTGAACTTACTCCGTTACTTTTCTTTATCAGGTTTTTGAGTAGAAGGAGACTATGCTAGAGCTGTACCTGCGAGTGAGCCACTTGTCTATTTTGTGTCATGCATGGCTAGTTGGCAGATGGTGTATATATGTGTTTGTACTTAACTTTTGTTTTTACTCCACAGCCGTATTATTTTTGTCTTAAAGTGGAACTGCCCCTTATTATTCATGTGTACGCCAAAATCCATTGATTCGCAATTTACAAACTTGCCTTTTCTATTAAGAGTATTTTCCATAAATGGCAATGTATGTTTTTAAAGATTTCCTTTATTAATTCCTTTTTTTAAGGGTGTGTTACTAAATGAACCAAGAACAATGGTCTTTAATTCAAGGAAGAACCCTTACAACTGATTTCTCAAATATTTAAATTAAGTCAAAGGATTTGAATCTATCAGTAATGCATCGATCCGTTGGGCGGTTTGTTTGTCTAATTGATATACGTCACGTCTTCCTGACGAGCTAAGGGGTGTTACAATAATAAACCAATTTATGGACAAGCCACCAGTAATACAGATAAAATACTAGATATGTGGACAAGCCACCAGTAATGTAGATAAACTGCCAGAATTATGGACAAGCCACCAGAATTGCAAACAAGTTGCTAGTACTTACTCCTTACAAAATCGTCCCAACCCCAATACAGTATGACATCTTTTTAATGATACAAAGTAGTACAGTAAGCATGACTAAAACATGTAATCAGTAGCATAATTAGTAAGCATGATTTAGACATGTGATCAGAAATATCATGCACTCGATAAAACAATACAGTAGGTGCATTTAATGATGCTTTCAATGTTAACAGTACCATAAACCACGTTTTTAACATGTGACTAAAATTTTAGTAATAATATACATGATCTATCATGTAATCAGTCTCAATAGTAGATTAGTATCATGTTTTAATATCACATATTATGTGAAATATCGCCAAGTCATATAATAACGCATGAACACATATGGCATCACAGATTCATTAGATCGGAGGTACTTACTTGAATTCAATCCTAATAAAGGATTTTATCAATCACTAAGAATACTTAGTGTATTTGTTTAGTCAATATTTCGGAGCATATTTAAATGGTTACTCTTATTAATCAATAACTACGTGAATTTTATGAACGAATCATACACCACATCAATAGGTTAAAACCCACACCTGGATTAAGGATTTTATGGCACTAGATCTAATCCTCTGCCTTTCAATGTTACAGACCTAATCATATCTCACTTGATCTAATTAAAAAATGAAGGTACCAACACCAAAATACCCATGTTAATTTCGGTTTTACAGTCCAAAGTAGTCCTCTTATAAAATTGAATGAATAATAACTTACTCTAACACCCTTTCAAGGACAATCCAATACTCATATTGTTCTAATACAAAAATCGAGTGATTCAGAATTAGACCTTCAATGAAAACACAAAATTAGTGAGATGAACATACAAGATTCAGCCATAACAATTAAAGAGAAGAATTGAGATTCGATTGCATGATCATTACTTACACTTTGCCATTGGAATAAAAAAAACTATGGTTCAACGATAATTTGGGCCAAAAGGAGAAATATTATTTATAGAGAAGTAAGAGTGTAGAAAAGATAAGTATGAAAAGTCAATCAATATTATAATCAAATTGATAAAAGGGAGAAAGAGTAAATGGGATTCATTTACAATCAAAGGAAAAGAAAAGAGAAGAAAAAGAGAGAAAAACGGGTGGCGATAGTGACAACGCAATGATTCGACGATGGTGTAGTGGCGATAAAGAAAGGGAGAGGGGGGAAGAACGGTGGTGAAAGGGTGGTTGAGATGGTGCAATAGATGGCACAAAAGAGGAGATATGGTAGCAAAGTGCAAAAGAAGAAGAGAGGAGTAGGAGCTAGAGAAAAAAAGGTGGCATAAGTGGTGGTTTTAAAGAGAAAATATGATAAAAGAAAAAAATGAAAGTTGATGGCTTTCTTTTGGTAATATAGGTGTCATAACTAGACAAAGGGGAAGAGAATGAATGTTAGGAAAATTAGGGGAAGAAAAGGAAAGAAGGGGAACACATGGAGTGAAAAGGGAGAAAACAAGGAACGTAGGAGGAAGGAAAGAATCTTGCACAAAAGGAAAGTGTTTTGGGCAGTAAAGATGTTAACCAAAGAGGGTGCCAAAATTAAAAACAAAATGCAATGATGGGGACTCAAAATTGGGTCATAAGGGAAGCTATGTTTGTTCTTAACCACTAGGCTAGCACACAGTCTTGTTTAAACTCTTACTATATTTATTTTTAAAAATAGGGCGTGACACTTACTAGAGTTTCAAGAAAAATAAAAATGATGCGAGGGAAGGGATCCGAACTCGAGTCCCAAGGAAAATTTCACTAACACTTAACCATCAAACCAGTAACTCATTTATTTTACAAATGCATAAAAATAATCTTAAAACCAGGACGTGACCACTCTCGGTTCACAAGCCCGATTCTACAAGCCCGATTTTTGGGAGTGCAAAATTCCTACCAAGTTGATGCAAAGGTCAACAAATTTTTTTTGGAACTCTAATAATAGAGTTCTCTGCATCCAAAATACTCCTAAGATGGCAGGTTTTTAATGAGAAAAGGGAAATTTATGGTAGAGAATGATAGGGACCTTAGGAAAGAATTATTCCAACATTTTCATGCTAGTGCTTTTGGAGGCCATTCAGGGATTCATGCTACCAGGAATTGTATGACTAGCCTTTTGTATTGGAAAGGCATGTCTAATGACATCAAGCACTGGATAAAGGGTTGTCCAACCTATCAAAAGTGCAAGCATGAAAATACTGCCACACTAGGGCTGTTACAGCCTTCGCCTATTCCTAACATGGCTTGGTCAACAATCAATATGGACTTTATTGAGGGGCTTCCTAACTCGAAGGGTAAGGATACAATCCTAGTGATGGGGGATTTTGTGGCCTTATCTTACCCTTTTACTGCACTAACAATAGCGGATGAGTATTTGATTCACATCTACAAGTTACATGGAATACCTGATTACATTGTTTCAAACTAGGATAAGATATTCATTAGTACATTTTGGCAAGAACTGTTCAAGAGGTTAGGGACTAAGTTGTACCTTTCAACTGCCTATCAACCTAGAATAGATGGACAAACCAAGGTCCTCAACTATAACATCCTCAAAAACCCATTAGTCGCAACAGTATAATTTTGAGTGGTTATGAGTCAAAATTATTCTAAAAAAATAAAATAAAACTTATAGGTGTTAATGGAGAAGGAAGTAAGAGACTAGAGAAAATTTAAAAGACTGATCTAGTAGGAGATATTACACCGAGGTATAGACTAAATTGTAAAGTTTTACAAAGTGTTGGCATCAAAGTGAGAAATTAAAAGTGAAATGTATTAAATTGACTTATTGGTGGAATATGTGAGGACATGAAGAGCAATTGCACCAAGATCTAGTGGATAATAATAATGGATAGATTTTTTAGTTATAATAATATTTTATTTATTCATCAACATTACTACTATTATTATAATTTTAAATTATTTTATTTTTTATTAAAATATTGGTGATATTTTAAGTAAAAGATAGAGAAAGTTCTCCATCTTTCTTTTCTCTCTCATGTTGCCACCATTGTTGGGGAGAAAAGAGTTTTCTTTTCTCTTCAATTTCATCCTACATCACCATTAAGGCCATTTCAAGCTAAAAATTATCAAAGCCCATTAAAAACCTTAGCTAAATCAAGTTACCTACAACCTAGCAAGCTTAAATTTTTTAATAGAAGTACTGAAATGTTCATACTTGAGGAGAGAAAAAATCTAGATAATGTGATGAAGTAAAGTTTTATAGGTAAGATCTTCATGTTTTAGTGATAGTTTCATGTCTACTTTGATTATTTGAAAGTGTTGTGGATGAAGAATATTGATTTTTCATATTTTATGATATTTATGTGAAATGAAGAGAAAGAGAAGGAAGAAGTAGAATGGGTTAGACAAGGGAAAGCAATTAGACAAAGCTTGAAGGAAGTCCAATTTAGCAAAATTTGTAAGTACTTTAGAATTTTCCTTACCTAATTAGATTTTTGGAAATAATAAAATTAATAAACATGTTATTTTCATACAATTTAGTATTATTAACTTAATAAATATTTGAACTACTCAAGGAAGTAGTAAGTGAATGTGAATATTGTGGATGTGATTTAAGTGTGAAGAGAAAAAGACTAAATTGAATAATGTTGAAAAGTTATATGTGATTTTGAAAATGTGAAATTTTATTGTATTTGTGATGAATAACGATTTTATAATAATGATAAATCCCTTTGTACATAAGTTTTGAACTTGTGGGATATAAATGGCATGCTGTTAGGAATATCATAGCGCGTTCGTGAATTTAGCACTCAGGTGCTTCTAAAACTAGAACTTCAGTGCTCTTGAATTTAAGATTTTTGTGCTCCTAGTTTAGCACTTATGTGCTTCTGTATTTGTGAGTTTATTTTGTTTATCCTTCTTGTTCACTCGAGTCTACAATGGGCAAAATTGAATGATACATGATCAATGTGTAAATGATAAAAGTATGGAAAGTGGAAAAATGAAGAATGACCTTGTTGCTATTATTTAACTAAGACTAAACTATTGTGATCATGTTAAAATGATAATTTATTTATTAAAATTGTTAATTAAACTCAATGGTAAGGTTTGAATTCTTTAGTACGTACTAAGCTTTCATAAGTTTAACATGTTGTTTTAAAACACGTAGGTAAAGATCGTTTTGAAGGTAGATTTTGAAGTGGCTCTCCTCATCCTCACCTCATCATCAAGGAATGAGTGAAGAGTATGAAACTTAAATATTGGTTATATATTAGCATGTACTTAGGGTCAGAATCATATAAACTTTTTTTGTAAATTGTCATGTGGTTTTAAAACTATGCCATGGATGTTAATTATCCTTTTGTGCTTTGGAATTGAACTTCTTTATATGGGTATATTCATGTGTTAGGTGAAGTTTTTGAATGATAATCTAATATATTTTGAGTTCCTAAAGTGTTTAGATGTGTTATAAGAAGGTTTATGGTAGTTTGAACTTGTTTTTAAATGATTCAAACATGTTCCAAGTAATTTGTTTCCGATATCGCTACATCCAAAGCCTAGTGTCACGACACCCAACCTTCAATGTCGTGACATTGAAGTCATTTGAGCATTCTATTTTTGATGTCATGAGATCCAGATCCCAGTGTCGCAACACCCACTTTCCAATGTCCCGACATTAATCCCGTTTACCTTGTTTTGCCCCAATTAAGCCCCAAACAACCCTAGATTGTAACCAAACTTTAAAGTAAGCTTAAAAATTACTCAAATATCTTCAAATGAGTACATTATGTTAAAGTGAAGTCTTGATATTGATGCTTGAGTTAAATTAGCTTTAATGTCCAAATGTGACATCTCTTGCTCAGAACGTATCGGTTCCTTCTAGGTAAGGTGTGTTATATCAACCAATACTTGGAAGGTTATCTTAGATGCTTAACTGAGGAAAAACCTGGAGACTGGCTACTCTGGCTTCCTTTAGCTGAATGGTGGTACAACTCAACTTTCTATTCAACAATTCATACTACCTCTTATGAAACTCTTTATGGCCAGCTTCCACCTCAACACATGCCATACCTTGCTGGAGCACCTTCAGTTGCTGGTGTGTACAAGAGCTTGCAACACTGGTAATCTGTCAGGAAATTCCTTCAATTTCATTTAAAAAAGGCTCAGGAGAGAATGAAATAATTGGCAAATTGACACAAGAGTGATAGGCAATTTCAGGTAAGGGAGTTTGTCTACCTTAAGTTGCAACCTTATGGCCAACACTCAGTCAACAAGGTGCTAAATCAGACATTATCTCTTAAGTATTTTGGGCCTTTTTCCATAGAACCTAAGGTGGGACAAGTAGCATAACATTTATAACTACCTTAGGGCTCTCATATACACCCTACATTCCATGTCTCCTAACTAAAGAAGCATGTGGGATCAACTCTAGTACAAACTACTTTACCATTGTTCGATGCCAATGGTGCTTTGCTCAAGGAATGTATTCGTATCTTGGAACACCTTGTGGTCAAGAAGGGCAATCACACAGCCACCAAAATGTTAGTAGAATAGGCCAACACGTTTCCAAAATATGCCAGTTGGGAGCCATTGCAGCAACTGCGTAGCAAATTTCCCAACTCTGATCGTTGAGGACAAGGATCTTCTCAGGAAGGGAGTATTTTTATAAGGTAAATGTGAAAATAAGAAACATAAACAAAGATGATAGAACGTTGCGTTTTAAGGGTGTGTTATATTAATGAAACGGTACGCATAGAATTATTGAAACGACACGTGTAGTGGGTAACGACTACAATTGTGTTGTAACCATATTTGCCCAACTAACTTTTGTAACGACACTTTCTTCTCTCTTTTAACTTACTGTTGAAAGGGGAAGCAGTTATCATTTGGGTAATGCAATTCTCTCTTCTTCTCGGTTCTCTTTGCTTTTCTCTCTACCTTCCAATCTTTTCTGGTTTGGCTCGCATCATATTATATTAATTTTAAACCTTGATTTTAGTCTTTTCTTTCACCATTTTCCTTTTTTTTTCAAATCAAACCCTCCTTTGTTAGAAACAAAAATTTTCTTTATGTTTTAAAGAAAACCCACATCAAAAGTTGTTTTTAAAGCTCTTTTAATCCTGATCTATGTATGTATGTCTTTTTTGAAGAGAAAATACTATAGTGTGATCTTTGATTTCTTGCTCACGATTGTTTGCCTGCAGTTTTTTGCTAATAAAAAATAAATTTATCATCACCAATGCTTCAGCTCTATTTTTTTTCCCCTTTCTTTGTAATAAGTCATTGTTGGTGATAAGATAGATGATGATGAGTCCTGTTTTTTTTTCTGCACATGAGATACAACGAAATGAAATCAAAATTAACAAACAAACAAAACTGGGCTTGCCAAGAAAACACCCTAGAAAAACGAAAGCAACATATAACACTCAAAAAAAAATTCATTGCAGCCTTCGAATTTAAAGCCATGCTTCAAATTGACTTGTTCTTTCAATTCCAACTTTTGTATAAAATATTGTTTGTGATGGTGATGCTGAAAAATAAAAGAGAGAGAAATATGATTTGGTAATGATAATATTGATGAATGATGATGTGTTGTCAGGGATAGTGATGGTGATGATGAAAAAAAAAAAAAAAAGTAAAAACATGGAAAAGGAAAGTGATCCATGTAAATATAAAATGGAAATAAAAAGTAAATGAAAGGAAAATTTGGAATTTTTAATTTTTAATAAATATTGTGCCACATGTAGCTTGTTGGTTGGTTCAACATTGACACGTCACTTTTCACAATGGCATGAGGTAAAGTGGTTGATGGAATAAAACTATAGGTACCAAATTGAGAACAAAAAAAAAAAATCACAGGTAACATATTAAGGAATGAGGTATGTATGGTTCAGGGAACAATTCATTATTTATCCAAAATAATAGAGTTATTGTTTAATTATAGTTCTATTTATTATTTAATCACATAATTTTTATCAAGAATTTTTTTAATTATGATGTAAGAGCTATATTCATTGTTTAATAACATAATTTTATCAATAACTTATTTAAAAAGTTATTATGTAAGAATCATTGTTTAATTATAGAACTATAACCATAATCCTATGTTTGGGTTGAGGTAATACAAAGGAGAGGAAAGGAAACTAAGGGAGAGAAATATATTTTCCTTGTTGGGATAACTGTTTTTTTTTTTTTTTTTTACTTAGGTAAAGGAAAGCTAAGGGAGTTAAGCATCCTCAAAATACCCCAAAAGCTAGGGAAAGGAAAATAAATTGATTTTTAGGATAGAAAATATCTTTTTACCCTATTTAGTTTTTAGACAACTATATTATAGAAAAGGAAATGATTGTAAAAAATCACTATATTTAATTATTGCATTTCCTTTTCACCGTTTAACCAAACAAAACTAGTTAAATTTATTTTATTTCTCTTTCCTTATTAATTCTATTTTATTTCCTCTTACTTTCTTTTCCTTTATAATTATCAATTCAAACATGGTGCAAGAGTATTATAAGATTTTGTTAATATATTATTATGATTTTATCTATAAAATATTACTTTTTAATTATCAAGAAATTACATATTATTATAATTTTATTTAAAATTATTATATAGATTTATTTAGGTAATTAAAGCAAGAAGTTACATGTTATTGCAATTAATTTAAAGCAACATTAATCAAAGCTAGATTTTGTCACACCCACAATGTTAGTGAAATATTTATATAACAAATATATAAAATTGATATAAAAACTAAATGTGGCTTTGGTAAAATTGATGTAGCAAAAAGTATGATACTTGTGTTCAATTCTCATGATTCTCATTATGTGTGTGTATTTTCTAGATTTATCAACACACAAAAGATATAAATACTCTCAAAATCATATTTGTTAGCTTGTAAAATAGTTATTGACTAATTCTTTTAGTAATTTCAAAATTTAAGTTGAGACCCAATTGATTAGTGACACAAGCTCAATAAAAAACTTAATATATTACTAGATATTTTTTCACACGTAATGCTGCGTGTGGGTATTATATATTTAAAACTAATTAAAAATAACACATGAAATATGTAAGATATTAAAATGGAAAAATCAATTAAATTGTGAGTAAAATCAAATTTAAACATGTAAATATATTGTATTAAGAATAATAAATGCACTACAATTGTTTATTATGGTATTGTCATCAATCATGAGTTAGTGTTGAGTTGACTTGTAATAATAACTCAATCAACAACGTTATTAATACTAGAACTCTATCCCACGCGTATATGTGTGGAAATCACGTATTTAGATTGTCGAAACCATTTTTTTGAAAACAAAAATTGATTGTTGACTTTAAAAAAAAACAAAACAAAAATTGGAGTCGCCACCGATCCTTGATTGAGGTGCGATCGGCTCACCTTAAAAATAATTTTGGTCTGCGAAATTTGAGAAAACAGGTTTCGGGAGTCAGTTACGCACGAGGAAGGATTAGCACCCTCGTAACGCCTAAAATCGGTACCAAATTGATTATTTAATGTCTTGGTGTCGAAAATTTGGAAAGATTTTAAGAGAAAACCTTTTAACATGTGAATGAATTAAAATAATACAAACATTCTTATTTCAAAGAAACAAAATATCACACCCAGTGAGTTAGGGCACAATATTTTTAAATCTTCAAAATTAAGTTTGTCTTTTGATTTTAAAACTCACATAGTTAAATCTAAGACGGATATTCAGTTATTTAGATCAGATGAAGAAAATCGAAACCTAGTAAGTTAGGGCACAATTTCTCAAAATTCCAAATACCGAATAATGCCTTTTGTTTTAAAAAATTCTTATTTCGAGAAGTCAAAATATCAGGACCAGTAAGTTAGGACCCAACATTTTTAGATTCCCGAGAACGAGCTTTTATTTGAAATTTGTGTGAACTTATGGAAAAATAGATACTCGGCTTTCTAAATTCGTCGAAAAATGATCGCGATCCAGTAAGTTAGGACACGATCTTTCTCAAGAATCATGAATGCCAAATATTTTGAAAATTTATAAAATATAATGATTTTTAATGCTTTGACAAAGCCAAAATATATTTTTCTTTAAAAGTATGATAAAATGTTAATGCATAACATGAAATCATTACTTTAATTTAAATTATACATGTATATGTATTTACAAAATAAAATATGATATATAAGTAAATTTTAAAATATGCATATGCATATATTAAACATGTATATAAAAGTTATCAAAATAAAGTGTCAAATATGTATAGGTATAAAAATATATATATATATATATTAATAAATTATGAAAATGCCTATATATATGTAGATGCAAGAAAATTATGGAAAATATATTTATAATAGTTTTGAATAATGTATGTATATATATTATAAAAATGTATATATATTTGTATTATAAAATATGAAAAACTATACAAATATTATAACATATAAATATAAGTACGTATATATATGTATATAAAACTAAAAAGAAATAAAATAAAATAAAATATAAGATAGGTATATATATTTTAAAAAAATTAAATTATATACATATATATAATAAGATACATATATGCACATATATATATTGAAATAACCATAATAATAAATATTAATAATAATACAAGAATAACAATACAATTTAACAAAGATTAATACAAAAAACTATAAAATGACAAATTAAGGATTAATTTGAAAACAAATGTAATTTAAAGGTTGAATTCAAAATAGAAAACAAGAAAGGAGCAAATTAAAACACGCTAATAAGAAGAGGACCAAAATAGCAATTTACCCAAACCGCCAAAACGCACAGCATCATTTAGATCAATTTGAAATGAAACAAAATGTGCTAGAAAATTTAAAAGAAATAAAAATTTTAATTTAGACAAACTATAAAGTCTGGAGGACTAATTGCGCCAATAGTCCATTTGAAACAAAAACGCGATCCTATCGGGCTTTTGGGTCGGGTCACACGGGCTTTTGGGTTACACAAATACGGCGCGTTTTTCAAATCAAACAAAACCCTTTTTCAAACCCTAAAAACAATTCCCTCCGCCATTCCCAAAATGTGTCATGAAGACTTCCTCTCTCGCCATTTCAAACCCTCACCGCTCCGATGGCGATTTAAACGAAGGGTCTTCCAACGACACAATGCCGGTAAGTTTCTCCTCTACTCCCTCTCCTTGTTTAGTTTTTAAAAGAAAAGAACCAATAGGAAAAAAATGAAACCCGCAAGCAAGAAAAGAAAAAACGAAACGAAAATCACCTTCAAAATTATTTTTTGTTATCTCTTTCGTATTTTTTTGAATCTCGATTGTGTAACCCCTTACAAAAAAATATTTGGCTTTTTATAGCCGAAATAATGTAAAAAAGAAAATATCAAAAACTGTTTCTCCGCCTTTTTTACATTTTTCCTTTGTATTTTCTACTATTCTCTCTGCTCGTGGTCATGGCTTGTTGCAAGAAGATCCCGGAAGGATCGTACGACGATGGGAGTGATGGGCGCTTCTTTGCAACATTCATGGAGTTACTGTATGAGGGTGAGGTCATGCGGAGGCGGCTACTAGGGTTTCTATTTTTGGCTAATTTAATGGTACAGGTTATTGGTTTGGGCTAATTTAGGTTTAATCTAGGCTAGGTTAAATGGGGTTTAGCAATGGACTTCTAATTTTAAATTTGGATCACTGAAGCTTTAGGCTAATTGGGCCGTGTAAAGGATTTTGGGCCCCGGGCAATAATTGGGTATTACAGCTGCCCCTCTTTGCTCGTTGTCATGTAATGGGAACGGAGCAAAGACTAAAAAGCCCAATTTTGCCCGGTCATGCTGGACCTTGGTGCTCTTCTTCAAGTAGCCTCATTCCAACCTACTACGTCTTCAGAGATATAGAAACTAATGCTTCAATCCACCCCACTGCAACGTCGAGGAGATAGGATTTGTACCTTGTAGCTTCTCAAAAGAACAAAATTTACTATCTTTAGTTCGCTCCACTGCAACTTTAGGGAGATAAGACTTGTAACTTTAACTTATTCTGTTGCAACTTTAGAGATGAGTCTGATACGATCTGCTCCACTTCTTTAATTTATCCAATTACAATGTCGAGGAAACAAGATCCGCTGTCGTAGCTTCAATCTGTTCAGCTGCACCGCTAAGGAGGTAAGATCTGCCGTTGTGGCTTCAATCCTTTTAATTGCGCTGTCGGGGAAACCAGATTCGCCGTTGTGACTTCAATCTGCTCCACTGCACCGCCAGGGAAGTAAGATCTACCGTTGTGGCTTCAATCCTTTTAATTGCGCTGTCGAGGAAACCAGACCTGCTGTTGTGACTTCAATCTGCTCCACTGCACCGCCAGGGAAATAAGATCCGTCGTTGTGGCTTCAATCTTTTTAATTGCGCTGTCGTGGAAACCAGATCCGCCGTTGTGACTTCAATCTACTCCACTGCACCGCTAGGGAAGCAAAATCCTCCGTTGTGGCTTCAATCTTTTTAATTGCGCTGTCGGGGAAACCAGACCTGCCGTTATGACTTCAATCTGTTCCACTGCACCGCTAGGGAAGTAAGATACGCGGTTGTGGCTTCAATCTTTTTAATTATGCTGTCGGGGAAACCAGACCTGGCGTTGTGACTTCAATCTGCTCCACTACACCGCCAGGGAAGTAAGATCTGTCGTTGTGGCTTCAATCTTTTTAATTGCTACGTCAAGACGATAAGACTGGTATCTTCGATCTACTTCACTATTAGCACAGGAAGACAAGATCTACTATTTTCAACCTACTCCACTACTGCCCAAGGAGACAAGGCTGAAAGTTTCACCGGTTTGTTCTCTGGAGAACATGACCTGTACAATTCAATTTATGAACTTAATTATGCCTAGTGATTAGGATGTCATGATCAGAATGAATCAAATGATCCTAACTAGACATGGATGAATGACATTTTAATGAGTGCCGAATGTCATTTTTCGAGAATGATCCCTTTTTAAAGCTTAGGTTGTCATTACTCAAAGTTTATTAAAGCCGTATCACTGACGCACTACAACGTCCTCTTGCTCGGCTAGCACCTCCAAAGAAACGCTTGACCAAATTGCCCCTCACTGTAAACCTCAAAGTTCCATCCATTGGGACGCAAAATTTGTACCATCTTTCTCCCGCTATAACCCAAGGGTAGAAAAATCTGGTCTTTCAATCTTCTCTTATCGCAATGTGAAGCACTTTGGTCCTTTATACCGTTCTTAGGGTCATACCAAATGCCTATGCACAAATGAATGATTTTCTTCTCCAAGTAAACCCCTTTCTATTGCTTTGTGATTATTGCTTGCTTGTTCGCTAAAGTCTTGTCACCAACTTGACACTTTACCATTTTGTTCAGTCAATAACCTTGACAACAAAATATGAAGGGATAGTTTCAATTTAAACTTTTCTTTCCCTAATATTTCAACATTTAAACTTGGTGCGTTCTAAACAATAGTCATGTTTTAGGTTACTGTATTATTTAGAAACTTCTAGAGTAATATGCAAAACTTCCATTGTGAAAGTTTTATTAGTTCATTAGTCATTATTCTAATGCAACATACTTGCAAAAAAGAACAAAAATATGAATAAAATGGAATTAATTTGAAAGCATAACCTGCAATGAATAAATTATCAAGAATATTGAGAATAAAAGAGGAATTGACTTGTATCTTGAAAAAGAATGAAGTATTCCAAGAACAAGCAATTCAATATGAATAGTATGAAAATCAGGTGCTCTAGATATCGCAGTTTGAACTTCCCTGTACAAACTTCCTGAAGACCATTCTGAGTTTGACATGTGTTTAGGAGATCTACAGTACTCTGTTGAAGCCCTGGGATGTCGCATACCCTTTCCTGCTGATTCAGGTATAACAAGACCACCACATGCCCCATTCTGATCAGAATTTGAGATACTCTTATTACCTCATGCCCCATTTTGATCAATATTTGAGCCGCCCTTTTCGGGTTTTTAACTCAAATCCCCTTTGGTCTAAGGCGTCCTTTGCGGGTTTTCACCTTAGCCTATCCAATTTTATTTTTTCCATTTTTCATTTTTCATTTTTTATTTTCATTTTTTCACATCTTTTTCACATCATCTTTTTTTTTTACTCAAAGTGCCCTTTGCAGTTTTTTACCTAGGTCATCTCCTTCTTTAAGCGAAGTATTTCTTGACTGAATCTGAGTTTATAGGATTAGACCAGTTTTTTACTATCCATCTCACTCAAGATCAGTGCTCCTCCGGAATAGGTCTTCTTTACAACATAAGGATATTCCTAATTTGGCACTCATTTTTCTCTAAAATCCTTTTGTAGAGGAAGAATATTTTTCAATACCAGGTCTCCCTTATGGAATTCTCTAGGACGAACCTTTTTATTGTAAGCTCGCACTGTCCTATTTTTAGTACATCTGACCGTGACGAATAGCTTTTAGCCTTTTTCCTTCAATTAAGGTTAACTGATCGTATCGAGATTGGATCTTCATCGTACTTCAACTCAGCCAATACCCAAAGAAAAAGAATTTCAACTTTAATGGAAAAATCGTGATAAGCTAAAGAGAAAGGCATTGCCCCAGCGGGGTTTTTTTTCTTTTTTCTGTTTTTTCTTCTTTTTTCTATTTTTTCTTCTTTTTTGTTTTGTTTTTGTGTTTTGTTTTTGTTTTTTTTTTTTGGATTGAATCTGCACTTATAGGATTAGGCAAGTCCTGGTCATCCCTTTCGATCAGAATCAATATTATTCCAGATAAGTTCTTCCCCATAACTTCCACTTTCATTTTGTATGCGAAAGATCTTCTTTGGCATCAGGTTTCTCTCATAGATCCTTTTAGGGCGAAATTTAACTATGACGAGAAAATTTTAGATCTTCCTCTTCAATTAGGATGAAATCCAACAAAAATACGGAAAAATGACAATTTGACTTCAACGGAATAAGCCAGAGAAGAAGGTATTGCCCCGGTAAAGAATTCTAACTGCATCGTTCATGATGTGAATCTTGAACATACTACAAATTTTTAACGTGCTATTGCTCATATTACAATATCAGTGCTTAACCTGGGCATATCCTGGTATAACCATACGAAGACATCTTTGAACTCTTGAAGTAACTTAACAAGGTCTTGCTTCGTTTCTCCGGTTATGCATGTTCTCTTAAAGTCACAATCTCCATTGTCTCTTCAAAAGGTAAAATTTGTTTTCTTCTTCCTCTACCATCCTCAAAAAGTCTGAAGATAGGCTACAATCTATGTCATTTCCAAAGTCATGAAATCCTTCTAAACACATGTTTTACTCAAAAGAGGATTCTGAATCTGTAGCAGCGTCACTCACGTTATTGATATCTGGGGACCCGTAATAAATACCAAAAAAATATACAAAAGAAATGTATAAATTTATGAAAAACTATTTATACAATATGATTATGAATGAATGATGTGGAAGAAAATCCAAAAGAATGAAAGAATAATTATTCAAAAAGACCGAAAGAATATTGGTTCAAAAATGATCGCAAGGATGCATTTTATTAAAATAACGACATTCAGACATGAGCCTATTTCACAAAGGAATTCTTATTGCCTCTAGGCTAAAAGCAACAAGTGTGTTTTGAACATTACTCTAAATAAGTCCTAAATACTACAGAGATTTCTTTTGCAGTCTAATTGTTTAGGACACTCCCAAGTTTATAATGATGGATATCTAATAAGGTCCCTTTTCAATTGTGTCTTCATGTGTGGCATTGATGTGAACATTCTCCTACACTTTTTCATACATTGCATTCACCCCATTATCAATATGATTGGGTAGCGAATTTCCTACACTCGATGACTCCTCAAATCTGACAATGTCCATTTTGATGAGCCTTTCAACCAATTTATTGAAAGCGGTGCAATTTTCTATCGAATGCCCCCCAATTCCTGCATGGTATTCACACTGAGCATTTGCATTATACCATTTAGGAAATGGGGGCAACATTGGTTTCAAATAGAAGGGGGACACCACATGTGCATTAAATAGGCTTTGATACAGCTCACTATATGACATTGGTATAGGCGTGAATTGAAGTACTTCTGTATTTGTCTTCGTGTAAGATTCTCGCTTTAAAGGGCTCTGACGGCTAGTGATTTCTGTCTTTGGTTGGCCCACAGTGATTGGTTTTGAGTGACTCTTTTTGTATCTACCTACATTATCCCCCTTATTCCCCTTCTTCCTTGGGGCCTTTAAAGTATTGATTTGAGAGTTCCACTCTCGCCCCTTCCGTTTGTAACGATCTTCAAACTGTTTTAGGAACTTCACCCTCGCATGTTCTGTTTCTGCTTGATCATCAATGACAACAGGATTGTTGAATTGCCTATCGAGTTGGAACCTGAGCCAATCTGGAAATTCATCGGTGTCGAGGTGCTGGTCTGATATTGGGGTCAGATGTTAACAATTACCCTTTATGGATATACATTTGGTTGTGCTTGGGTATTTGTTGGGGTGAAGCCTGAAGGATATGTAGAGTCCTCATTATTATCCCCAAAGTGGACCGCTGGGGTATTTCCTCTTTCTAACCCTCTAGCCAATAACTGGGTTAACTGGCACATTATACTTCTTTGGAATTCTAACAACTGATTCCTCATATCTTACTGAAATTTGGTCAATTGCTTCTGCATCTGCACTTACATTTGCTCTAATTTCTCCAAACTTTGGTCCATTTCTCTAGTCTTTGTTTGAGTGCTTGAGGGTGTTGGTTTTCCAATTTAACTGAAATAATTTTACTCAATTAGGCTCTTTCAATGGATTTTAATGCATATGATGCCATGTAATGCGAATGCATGAAATGAATGCATAAAGAGACGTTGATTCTAATTTCAATTACTTTCAGAAAACTTTATTAGAAAATAAATCTCTTTACATAGAATGGGCTACAAGTATGACTTTGCCCTAATACTTAAGAGTTTGATCTTTTTAAGCAATGAGGCCAACTCTTGTCCCCGGTCTGACTCCAATTCATACTTCACACTCAACGCGTCGGCCTGTACTGCCAAAGTTTGTAGGTGATCTGCCACTTCTCAAACCTGAACCACAGCTTCTCCCATAACACGATCCCTGTTTCTGACTTGATTCTGGAAATAATGAAGTTGATCATTTTGACGACCTTCCTTTGCCTCTAGATGCTCAATCTGAACCTCACAACTTCGCAATGCTGCTTCCAACTCTTCTATTTTACCCTTCATCTCTTCGATCTTGCTCAACCTTGCTTTCAACTCTATTACAGAATTTCAACTTCTATGTTGACGGAGAGACCCTTCTAACTCAACTACTCTGTCTTTTAGTTCTCCTTTTTCCTTTTGGCTCTCCGACAAGCTCCTTTCTAATGCTTCATTTCGTGCTTGCACTTCTTGAAACTTTCTTTCCCACTAGTCTGACTTGTTTCTTTATTCTTGAACCTTTTCACGCCACTGCTCTGAAGTTTTTGCAAGCCCAACAGTTCTTATTGACAGACGCAGCTTCTTGAAATCTGTCTTCAAGCTATCTAGCTCCTCCTCGGCCTTATTCTTCCCCTTCCTTAATTTATCAGCCTCGAGCTTTTTAACATCTACATCCAGTCTCAAACCCACTTTTTCCTCCTCTATTTGTTCTATTTTCTTCTCTAATTCCACACTTTTTCTTTTAAAATCCTGCTTTATAATTTCCAGCTCAGTAGGGACAACCCGCAAATATTCTTCTATTGACTGACTATTTTCTAAACTCGGCCCAGGAATGTTATCGTTGATCCTCTTAACCCTCCATTCGCTATACTCGGGAATTGTCATTGGACCCACAGTTAATCTCTTCAATCGGCGAGTCTGATTCCATGCATTAGCCATCTCACGAACCTTCTTTTTGTAGCCATCATCCTTATACGAGAATTCACACTCGGCCAGTCCCTGAGTTGTGGGCACAAACTATCTTGACCTGTATTGCCTTAACACTAGCAATGGGGCATAACCAACAGCTCCCCAAATTCCAAGCAAAGGAACCCAATCAAAATCCCCACACCGATATAGGACTTCATTTGGAAGCAACCACGGAGCTCTCCACTCGATATTCTCCTCTTGCAAATTTTGAAAAATTACCATCCATTTCTCCTCCGAGATGTTATCCCTCATTGGTGTAGCCACTATCTCTTTCAATAGTGAATAACTTTCAGAGAAAACCCGATATGAAACTTTATCAACCTTCCAAAAGTGACTGTGGAACCATGCAAGTAGGAGCTGCGCGCATCCAATGAATCTACCTTCTCCTGCTCGCCGGCACGCATTCAATGACCGGAAGGTTTCTGCTCAAATTGCCGAGACTGGTGTAACTCTCTTATCAAGCCGATCAAATAAGTCAGTGACCGCCTCATCAACATGCCCCAAAGCCCTAGGGAACACCACCAAACCATATATACTTAAAGTAAGGACATCTACCCTCTTCCCCACATCTGGGTGCACTAAAATGAGGTCTTTCAAATCTTTCCAATGAATGCACCTGCTATCCCCCTTTTGCTTGATCCGAGCCATAACCCACTGCTCACTCATCCCCATTATATTCATCAACTTTCTCAAGAAAGTCGGTACATTTACCGCTTTCGAATAGATTCTGTCTACTTTAACCCTTGAACACCAAAGTAAAGCCGTGTACTCCTCTATTATAGGCACCAAATCAACCTTTCCGAATGTGAAGCAACTGTAGGCCGAATTCCAAAACTGGGCAAAAGCTCGAAACAGACGCTTATCTACCTTCATATCAAGTAAATAAGGCAAATCCCTATAATTTGAATAGAGCAACTATCTAGCCTCATTATTCCACTGATCCTAAATCTCTTTCAACTCCTGCAAGTTGTTCTGGGCTACGCTAACACGGGTGAAGCCCCATAATTCTGATACGTGTCCCTCAACCAAACTATCACCTTTTTCACACAAGGCCATCGCAGCCTCAAGTTCGACAAATGCATTATCCTCCACTCTATCAAGAAACCCATCTCCCATGATAAAACTTTCTATCTAGCAACTGAAAACGAACCAACGCCTTTTGTAATGAAATGCCATGTAATTGTAATGCCAT